>NC_069505.1:245835402-246137902 GCF_027579735.1 Bombina bombina | reverse complement strand
TGCAGGTGAAGGGGTGGTTAGGTTAGTTGATGACAGGGAGACAGGAGGCCATGTTAATCACAACCTGTATTCCTTGCATGACCCTTCCCCCTCTCTTGTTTCTAACCCTGATTCCCCCAACCTCAATGTACAAAGTGCTCGCCAGTTGTTAAATCTTTTGCAGGGAGTCTTAGAGACAGCTGAAGCAGCAGCAATATCGGCTTCTGCAGTACCCCAGAGGGATTGTGTGGCCATGAACACTTCCAGGACTCATGCATTGCCATCCATGGCCACAGCATCAGTGGCACAGGAATCAGCAGCAGATCCAGGTTGGCCCATACAAGAGCACAGGTCGGCGGAGCATGGTGAGTTCACTTAATTTACGCATGACTGTCATGACACTTCTGACTCCTCTTATACAGACTCTGATTCAGATAGTGACACATCTTTAGGGCTTCAGAGTAAGGGTCAACAGAGGATGTTCAGGATGATTAAGAAAATCCTAAAGGGTCATAAGTCAGGGGCTGGAAAACAAACCAGTGTAGCGCCAGTGTAGCCCCTTCAAAGAGAAATAGGCCCCTCTTTAACTCATAATTTAATACACACACATGCTGCCACGTCAGAGAGAAGGGCGGCAGTATATGGTGACTCTCACCCATCAAATATGTATTCCCTACACGCCCATTTACAACCAAAGGTCATAAAACGGATTCAACAGGGTAAATATGTTAACATATTTGACTTGTCCATGGAAGCTTATAGACAAAGGGAAAGAAGCTCGAACAGGACAGGGCCTAAAAGATTCAAGCGCCCTGAGATGTTCGATGAGTGGCTTTTATGTTTTAGGGTCTTCTCGTCATGTTATTTAGAGAAATACCCCTCACAAAGCTTAGCTATCCTGAAATACACAGATACCATACACTGGATCCAGAAATATTATGCAGAGGGGACATGGAGGGACTATGACTCAGAGTTTAGACGTAAGATGGCAGGTAACCCCATGCTAACATTTGACGCCACTGATTCACAATTATGGCAGCAAATGGACCGCCATAGTGCTTACACTCCTCAACTCACTAGCACACATAATCAGCCATTTCGAGGGAGCAGGAATAGGAAGAGAGGGGGAACATGTTGGTCATATCAGGAAAAAAAATGCGAAAGGGGTAACTCATGTAATTTTAGACACGCCAGCAGGTTCTGCGCTGGCACACATCCAGGATGCGATTGCCCCAAAAGTAAGGATAACCCCACAGTCAGAAGAACACATGCAGCAAAAAGTGGAGTCTCCGGTGAAGGCTCGCGAGCTTGAGCCATGGTTACGGGCATATCCAGATCAGGAGGCTGCAAGGTTATTGTGGGAAGGGTTTAGCAAGGGGTTTATTATCCCAACACATGCACAAATCAAGGGCTCACGGTTACACAGGAACTGATTTCTGCTTATCAACACCCCAAGGCACTCATAGGCAAAATTAACAAGGAATTGTCTCTTGGATGGATGGTAGGCCCCTTTTCCGGCCCACCACTCACAAATCTAGTAGTGTCCCCACTGGGGGTAGTGCCCAATAAAGAGGAGGGCAAGTTTCGCCTCATTCAGCACCTTTCTCACCCTAAGGGTTAGCTCAGTTAATTATGCCATAGACCCTCAACTCACGTCAGTGCGATATCAGTCCTTTGATAGCGCAATAGACGTAGTGAGACGGGCGGGGGAAGGGGGGCTTTATTGGCAAAACTTTACATAGAATCCGCATTCTGCTTGTTGCCACTCACCCATCTGTATTTTCACTTATGGGTTGTAAGTTCCAGGGCATGTATTATGTAGATTGCTGCCTGCCTATGGGTTGCGCTCTTTCTTGTGCGCTATTTGAAACATTCAGTACTTTCCTGCATTGGGTATTGGCCCACAGCACTCGGCAGCAACTCCTTGGCCCCATTATCTGGATGACTTCCTCCTAGTCGGTAGTCACAACACAGATGAATGTCTGGATTTAATGAGCGAGACACGGAGACTTATGGCTCAATTTGGCGTCCCCCTAGCTGAGGACAAAACTAAAGGCCCAACCACTTGTTTAACTTTCCTGGGAATAGAGATAGACACCAGGGAAATCGCAATTGCAGATTGGAAAAGCAGCTTAGCGGAAAGTGTAAGCCCAAGGACAAAATTCCCATAAATAAGGATATGGAGTCCTTTCTTCAACAGTTCAACGGGGGTGCGGTTGTGGCGCACTGGACCAATATCGAGTCAACTTCTGCACCTATTCACAGATGCAGCAGGGACGCATGGCTATGGGGCATATTTTCGGGGACAGTGGACGGCGGGTCAGGGGCCCACTCAATGGGCAATGTTGGGCCTGACCCGCAATCTTAATCTCCTCGAAACTATTTCCAATAGTCCTATCGGTAGAACTATGGGGAAAAAATTTTGCTAACCAAATAGTGGTGTTCTGGACAGATAATATCAGCGTAGTGTATGCCATCAACAACCTGTCTGCTAAGTCAGCCACAGTGGTCACCTAGTACTGTAATGCCTAGAGCTCAATATTCAGTTTCACTCTCGACACATGCCAGGGGTTAACAACGTAGTAGCAGACGCTTTGTCTAGATTTGAGTAGGAGACTTTTAGACGCTTAGTTCTAAACGCAGCCTTAATAGGCTTAAAAATGTCCTGATTTCCTTTTGGCAGCTTATAGGTCCTGGATAGCCTTATTGCCCCTAGTGTGAGCCCCCTTAGCCACGTCCACTTGGTACTCCTATGTCAGACTCTGGGACGAATGGGATCAATTTTGCAGCTCAAAGGGCGTAGACACTACTGAGGGATCCCAGGCAATATTATGGTGAACGGCTGGTGAGTTTGCATGCACTGGCATGAGGAAGGGTGCCATTCAGTCACGCCTTGCAGCTCTATCTTTTTTCTACCGTTCCTTGGCCTTACCAAACCCAACCAATTCCTTTGTTGTCTGACAAGCGGTAAAGGGCTGGGGTAGATCTCAGCCCACGAACAAAATGTCAGAGAGCCCATTACGCGGGACGGCCTTGAGCGGTTGGTCTCTAAGTTGGAGGGCGTCTGCCATTTTCCATTGAAGTATTTTTGTTCAGCACAGCATTTACATTGGCTTTTTCAGTGGCTCTCAGGGTAAGCGAGTTGGTAGCCCCTAACAAATCTGCATTAGGCGTAGGAGTGCAATTAGACCACATCACAGCTTCCCCAGGTGCTATTCTTTTGTTTATTCCCCAATCCAAAATGGACCAATCAGGGAAGGGCCAATGGCTTACTATTAATACAGTTGCGGACAGCCCTTGCTGCCCAGTGCGCCTAGTTAATGCTTATTTAGTGCAGCGACCACCAAAGGCATGGCCAGTTTTAATTCATGCAGATGGCAAGTCCCTTTCTAGATTCCAATTCAGGCGGATCTTGAATTGCTCTGCTGCGGCAGCAGGGTTAAATGTAAAAAAAAAGTGCACCTCACTCGCTTCGCATTGCAGCATTAATGGGTTCCTCAAATGAGGACATCAAGCGCATGGGCCGGTGACACTCTAATTGATTTAAGGATTACGTCCGGCCAATCGTGTAAAATGATATTTAAAAAAAAAAAAAAAATTATTGTATGCTAATCTGCTTTGTCGTCACAGCAATGTCATCGGGAGCAAAGCGTATTTGGATCGCGGGACATTCCTACGTCCACTGGGCTTCACTACATTGTATCTCACGCCCTGGGGGCCAGAATTTAGGTTTTCTCTCTTCAAAAGCATCCATCAGATGGTTGGGAAATAGGGGCATGTGTTGGCCACAGTTACCATTAAATCATTACAGAAGCCCTATTAAGATGGGGGAGGCCTCATATTCTCATACTTCATCTAGGGAAAAATGACCTGGGCGCTGTCCCGGTGCTTCACCTAATGAAGGTTATGCAGGCAGACATTAGTTGGATCAAAACATGCATACCCCGGATCACCATGGGTTGGTCCAACATTATACCTCGCCGGCAGCGGTGACACATGGCTGCTCATGGAGCAGCTTATAGAGTAAGAAAGAAAGTGAATTCCTCCATTGCTAGGACCATCACAGAGTTGGGTGGTTTCGTGGTATGACACAATTCCATCGCGGCTGACAGATCAGAGCTATATAGGAGGGATCAGGTGCATTTATCAGATGTGGGTCTCGATCTCTTTATTGCAAACCTACGTAAAGCTACTGCACCCTTCCTGTAAGTCAGGTTGAGGTTGGTGGAGGGAAAGGGCATCAGTAAAATGATTCCTTGTGGCGGGAGGTCACGGCCCCGTTGACTTGGAGAAGGTCACTAAAGGGAGTGATGGTAAAGTTGCGCGAGGGGAGGTGGTAGACCTCAAGAGCGCAGGAGGTAACCCCTCTCCCTCCCCCCACCCCATGGGGGGGTGGGGGTCATGTGATCTCAGGAACCTCTCACTTACATCTCCGGGTGGGCAGAGCCACATCGACTGTTGACCCCATTGGGGGTGGGGAGGGCCGTTGATCTCCTGTGGTACTGGGTTAGTTTGATCTCTTTTGCCACCATCATAGTCATCTGTTGGTTCATATTTAGATTAAGTTAAGAGTTAATAAAATAAATTTTGACCTGTGACGGTCAAAAACATTTTCCCAACAAGAAGTTGTCTGTGTCTTATTTCAGTAATTAAGCAGTGTATGTAAGTATATATATATTATATATATATATATATATATATATATATATATATATATATATATATAAAGTGTTAAGTTCCTCTTTTGCTGGAAACAGACCGATAGGCCCTTTAATCCCTTAAGGAAATGCCAGGAAGTTCTAATATCTTGCTTATTAGGGCTCAATCTATCATGCACCAAAAGCTTCAGGTACCAGATTCCCTAAAAAATAGAACATAGTACTTGTCACTTGTCCAAAACAAGCAAAGTAGTAAAGAGGGAGATATATTTATAGAAAGTATCACCACCATTACATGCAAGCCAGAAATCTTAATTGCACAAAGACTTTTTAAAGACTATGTCCAAAGAAGAGAACTTAGTGTCCTGCAATCTAGGAATATATTATTTTCCTGGTTAACCCCTTAAGGATCACAGCACTTTTCCATTTTCTGTCCTTTAGGGACCAAGGCTATTTTTACATTTTTGCTGTGTTTGTGTTTAGCTGTCATTTTCCTCTTACTCATTTACTGTACCTACACATATTATATACCGTTTTTCTTTCTAAAGATACCATTATTTTCATCATATCTTAAAATTTACTATACAAATTTTTATAAAATATGAGGAAAAAATGGAGAAAAAACACACTTTTTCTAACTTTGACCCCCACAATCTGTTACACATCTACAACCACCAAAAAACACCCATGCTAAATAGTTTCTAAATTTTGTCCTGAGTTTAGAAATACCCAATGTTTACATGTTCTTTGCTTTTTTGCAAGTTATAGGGCAATAAATACAAGTAGCACTTTGCTATTTCCAACCGCTTTTTTTCAAATTAGCGCTATTTACATTGGAACACTGATATCTGTCAGGAATCCCCGAATATCCCTTGACCATTTCACCGCCAAATGGGATCAAAAAAAAATTGTTCACTTTTTTGCAAATTTTTTCACAAACTTTAGGTTTCTCACCAAAATTATTTACAAACAGCTTATGCAATTATGGCACAAATGGTTGTAAATGCATCTCTGGGATCCCCTTTGTTCAGAAATAGCAGACATATATGACTTTGACATTGCTTTTTTGGTAATTAGAAGACCGCTAAATGCTGCTGTGCATCACATGTGTATTATGTCTAGCAGTGAAGGGGTTAATAGGTAGCTTGTAGGGTTAATTTTAGCTTTAGTGTAGAGATCAGCCTCCCACCTGACACATCACACCCCCTGATCCCTCCCAAACAGCTCTCTTCCCTCCCCCACCCCACAATTGTCCCTGCCATCTTAAGTACTGGCAGAAAGTCTGCCACTACTAAAATAAAAGTTTTTAGTTTTTTTAAAAAAAAACACATAATTCTGCTGTGTAGGATCCCCTTATAGCCCCCCAACCTCTCTGATCCCCCCAAATAGCTCTCTAACCCTTTTGTAATGTAGCTGCCCCCCCCTCAATATCCAAATCCCCCCACCCCCTCCAGATCCCTTAGGAAAAATTCCCACCCTCCCCTGTCCTTTCCCCCACCGTATGAAATATTTTTTTTGTTCCATAGTGTAGCTTCCCTCCCACGCCCGCCCCCGACCCAGTGCACGCATCCGTGCATGCCCCTGCCGGTTCCCGGTAAAGATCCTTCCCCCCTCTGACTTGCAGCCTACAATCGATGGCCGCCCAGCCGCCTCCCACCCACCAACGATCGTGGCCATCAATGGCCGATGCAGAAAGGGCCACAGAGTGTCTCTCTCTGCATCGAGGTGGCAAAGAAATGTTATTGCAGGATGTCTCGATATCGAGGCATCACTGCAATAACATGAAAGTGGCTGGAAGTGATCAGGATCGCTTCCACTGCTTTCAAAGACCAACGATGTACAGGGTACGTCCTTGGTCGTTAACTACGTTTTTTGTAGGACGTATCCTGTACGTTGTTGGCCCTTAAAGGGACAGTACACTGTAAAATTGTTTTTCCATAAATGTATTTTAAATGACTTGTTATATCAACTGCAGAGTATAAAATATTTGAGAAATTGCATTTTCGGGTTTATTTGTTTATCTGAAGTAGCTGGTTTTGTGCTTTGAAACCACGCCTTTTACAATGGGTTGAGCTTCAGGTAATATCAGATATCATTATGTTATCACTTTCATGTACACAGACTTGCTTCCTTATCTTATATTTGTCTAGAAAACCAAAGCTCAATACTTAGAGAGAACACTGGAAAATTATCATTTTATACCTTAACTATCATGCCCCCCACTGAGGGTGTAATCTCTTCTGTGGCTGTGTTTACTTAGGCTTGTCAATAGCATTTACGCCAGTATCAAAACTTTCAGTATAGGGTTGGGAAGCCACAAGCTAAATCAGCTATTTTCAAATGCTGAAATATGAGTAAAGGAGCTACTTGCAACCAATTTAATACACTCTAGCAGGTAAAAAGGATCATTGGGAATAATTTAAAGGGGAGAAAGTTTTTGGGTGAACTGTCCCTTTAAGGGGTTAATATACATACAGTATCACAAGTAGCAGACCTACTGGAGCAAAGAATAAATAGCAACATCTCTATTTTGCAGATGATACAAAGTTGTGTAAGGTCATTAGGTCAGTGGAGGATGAAATTGCTTTAAAGGGGATCTAGCAAAAATTAGAACAATGGGCAGGTAAATGGGAAAATGAGATTTAATACTGGAAAATGCAAGGTTCTACATTTTGGAAGTAAAAAATAAGCAGGCAATCTATTATTTCAATGGGACTAGACTTGGAAAAACAGAGAAGGTGGAAAGGGATTTGGGAGTAGTAATAGATAAGCTAAAGTATGGGTGCACAATTGCAGGGGGCAGCAGCTTATAAGACTAATAGATACTAGCAATGTATTAAAAGGGGCATTGATGCAAGGGAGGAAAGCATAAATCTGTCACTATTAAATCCATGGTAGGACCTCACCTGAGTATGGAGTGCAGTTCTGGGAACCGATCTAAAAAAAAAAAATACATTGCAGACTTAGAAAAAGTTCAGAGAAGGGCCACAAAGCTAATAAGGGGGAATGAGAATTTAAGCTATGAGGAGAGGCTAGCCAAACTGAGCCTGTTTTCCTCTAGAAAAAAAAGCCACTTGAAGGAGGTTACATGATTACTTTATATAAATATATTCAAGGCCACATATACAGAGATAGCAGAAGCTCTGTTTATTCCAAGAAGAAATTGTTTTTGACAAGAGGCACAATTTAAAGCTGGGGGAAAGGAGAGTTTAATCTACAGAAACACAAACGTTTTTTTTTTACTGTAAGAGCAATCAAATTATGGAACTCATAACCTAAGAAGGTAGTAAATGCCAATATATTAGATACATTTAAAAATGTTTTAGATATATGTCTGTCTAGAAAACAGAATTCAGGGATATAATTGCTTGTATTAAATGGGTCACCTTTTTTAATGTGAATTCATTTAAGCAACTGTAGGTTTTTTTGTAGGTATATTAGATTTGTATAGGTTGAACTCAATTGACTTCTGTCTTTTTTCAACTTCATCTACTGTGTTACTATGTTACTCACAGAGGTCACTGGTACCATTTTTAGAGGGCCACCAAAATGTAACTCAGTAGTAAGCAATAGTTATAATATACATTCTGCCCTGTATAATGAATTTGAAGATAGATAGATAATGTAGACTGGCTTCTATGAGCATCCAGCATTTGGACCCTGGTGTTACTACACCTCCTGCACCATTGGTAGTTCCACCCTATATATCACTCATGAACTGGCCTTCAGAACATTAGATCACGCTTACTAATGCTATAATGGAGCCCTGTTCCCTGCCGTTTAACCTAGCAAGTTCATGATTCAGATGGAGCGTGTGGTTTTATGCAACTTTCCAATTTACTATTTTCTAAGTTTCTTCATTCTCTTGGTATTCTTTGCTGAAAGAGCAGTAATGCACTACTGGGAGTTAGCTGAAAACCAATGACAAGAGGCATATTTTTGCAGCCACCAATCAGCAGCTTCTGACCTACCTAGATATACTTTTCAACAAAGAATACAAAAAGAACAAAACTAAATTAAATAATAGAAATAAATTGAAACTGTTATTTATAATTGCATGTTCTATTCTGCGCCATAAAAAATAAAAATGTGTCTTTAATGTCCCTTTAAATCAGGCTTACAGCACTTTGCTGTTTAAAAAACAAGTACATATTTAGATTCTGGGCTACATTAAAAATACAAATGACGTTTCTTTATGCCTTGGGTGCTCCTTTCTCTTTCCATCTGGTTCCTCACTACAAATGTTTAGCTTTTTAAATCAGCTTCAAAATGACAAATCTTAATACAAGTCACAGTACAGCTGCAAACATGTTTAATGGGGGTTTATCATGAGGGAGGGTTCCACTCAGGGTGTATTATCATTGCAGCTTCCCAGTAGAAAATGATTCCTGATTGGCTCAATGGCAGTTTCCTGCTCTGAAACTTTAATATTTGGGATCCAGAGCAGGAATTCACATATGAGTTTAATTCCTTTTTTAGTTTAAATACATAGCTAATATCAGTACTGCAATAATTTCTGTATGAAGTGGAGTATAAAGTCCTTTTAAAGAGAATGATGACCCCGTAAACATTACCCAGCAAATGTTAAATTGGGTAAGTATTTTATCAACTAGACAAAACATACAGAAATATTCAAATGGATTGGTCAAGGAGACTGCAACACTCTTGTTACCAAAAACATAAACAGTTGACACCTCACTTTATAAGGAGATTACTGCAGATGATGGTTCACATGACCCTGTAGTTACCATATGCAAGACAGTTACTTATCTCACTAGATATCACCTAAAATATGGGATGGGGTGTTAAAATCTATAAATGCATACCAGTGTTTTTGTGCATTGATATTAATAGGTTCAAGAATTTGATTATTTCTGCCTAAAAGAATCTATGGGAATCCAATTATTTCTGTCTCATTCTTATATTTCAGAGACTGAAATACTTAATAAAACCAGATTAAACTTCTCATTTTATATGCCCAGAGAGACACACATCATGCTACCCAACGCAGGAGTGGCCGTTAGCTTCACAAAAACACAATAATATTTTATTTATAAATGAATTTGATGAGGAGGCACTGTAAGTTGTGGATTTCACTTATGGTGTCAACCTCCCTTATTACTCTAAACTCGTATGCAGCTACGTTGAGGGAATGATACATTTACATGGAATGATACATTTACGTGGAATGATACAGTACGTGAATGATACATTTATGTGGAATGATACATTTGCGTGGAATGATACATTTACGTGGATTGATACAGTTACATGGATTGAAACATTTACATGGATTGAAACATTTACATGGATTGATACATTTATGTGGAATGATACATTTATGTGGAATGATACATTTACATGGAATGATACAGTTACGTGGAATGATACATTTATGTGGAATGATACATTTATGTGGAATGATACATTTACGTGGATTGATACAGTTACATGGATTGAAATATTTACATGGATTGATAATTTATGTGGAATGATACATTTATGTGGAATGATACATTTATTGTGGAATGATATATTTACATGGAATGATACATTTACATGGATTGATACAGTTCCATGGATATTATACAGTTACATGGAATGAAACATTTACAGGGAAATGATACATTGATGTGGAATGATACATTTACGTGGAATGATACAGTTACGTGGAATGATACATTTATGTGGAATGATAAATTTACGTGGATTGATACAGTTACATGGATTGAAACATTTACATGGATTGATACATTTATGTGGAATGATACATTTATGTGGAATGATATATTTACGTGGAAATGATACATTTACATGGATTGATACAGTTCCATGAATTATACAGTTACATGGGAATGTTACATTTACAGGGAATGATACATATATGTTGGAATGATACATTTAAGAAAAAAAACAATGAAGCATAATGATTCTCAGTGAGGGGTATTTATTCAAATGGCTTTATTGTGGTTTGATACAAAATGGGTTATGAATGTACAATTAACTAAATGATATATGTACTATTTATGTAAAAGAATTGTTTGATGTTCCTGTCCTGAATTAAAACACTAGCGTCACAAAGCTAACGCCTCTCTGAAGCTGTTCAGGACACACACCAAGTTTTTTCACACACAAAATAGGGATCCTTCATCAACAAAAGGGCCACATAACCCCCAATGATACGGCCCTCTCCTCTCGGTACAATCACAAAAGAATGCCATCATATTCAGGGCTGTCTAGTAGTCTCCCTTCAGGCCATGACTACCTCAAAGGCACACACTGAACCCTGCAAGTAAATCATTTTATGTTTAATTAATGACTTTTGTTTTTATGAGCACAATGATTTAGGTTTTTTTGTTGTTTTTTATTCCCTTACTTTTCCCACTCCTAATGGAAAAAACACCACAAATGTAACATCTTAAACTTCCTTAAAAGGGACATAAAACGTCTTATAGTTACAATGATTGTATGCAGGCACCTGGCCTCTGCCATTTTGTTAGCAATGTTTTTCAGTTTGTATCGGATCAACTCAGCTAAGGCCAATTAACAGATATTTAGCAGTGTTAGGCTTGTGAAATATGCAGTGTGCACTTCCAATTGTCAGAGCTGGAGTTAAATTATAGAAAAAAAGGGACACAAGTATAAAATATATAGCATTGATGAGCAAATTTGTTTAGCATACATTACAAAACATTTTAATTTGCAATCTAAGAGTCCATCGTGTCCATTTAATCACTTGAATCCATTTTTGCTCTAAAACAGAAAAAATGCTAGAATGTCCAAAGTATAACCTTATGTAGTATACAAATATATTGTATAAAACATTTTAGTAAATTTTGTAATTTTTAATCTATGTACTTTTGCAAATTATTTCTGAGCCAAGCTTTTTTTCCTCATGTAAGTCCTACAATATTATTGTACACATTTTAGTTATATAATTTAAATTTAATATTTATACAGTTCTGTATATCTAATTTTTTTATTTGAAGATGTGTACAATTGTAAGGTTTTTTTAGCTACTAAGATAATGTAATTTTATAAATTATGTAATGTTAAAATATTTTTAAAAGCCACTAATATTTTGTTTCAAATATATTAATATAGTTGGCAGTATGTGTTATAAATGAAAATAATACAATATTTTACTTTTAATTATTTTACTTATAAGCAAGTACATTATATAATACTTATAAACAAAGTTATCATACCAAAATCAAACTTTAAAAATATAATAATTAAATTAAAAAGAAATCATAATAAAGCAAACCAGTTGTTAATGGAATCATAATTGCTATCAACTGTCACAGTATTAAATGCCAAAACAATTAAACAATTAACAGGACACTATCAAATGTCACACTATCAAATCCAGTTATGTATGTTTTTTGTTGAAAAAGTAATACTAATTAAAACAATTAACATTTATCATTATCCTGCAAGGTAACTTGATTTCTTTTTTTTTTTATAGAAAAATAAATGTTATAATGCTTATATTGTTGTATTGTAATTGCATACCAGACATATCTGTTGCAAGTAAATTAAAAATTAAACTGTGTGGATATTAAAATAATTGTCAGTTGCAGAATAATATAAATTAAAGGATGTATCTATCATAATGATTAAATCAGGGCTGTTTGTCAACTTAATATCTCTCCAGGGATAATTTGGAAAGTTGAAAACTTGAAATGACACTTCCACAAAATCCGCTTATTATGGTTAATTAATTTTAGTCCCCAGACAGAACATGCAAATTTGGCATTATTAGTGTAATTAATACGACTGATTTCCTTTTTATTTGGAGGAAGTAATATTCCGGTTCAAGAATGACAAGAAAATTAAATCTGCTAATAAACACATCATTGAAAACAATATAACTTGGTCATTTGTCAAGAGAATACACACTAATAGCAGATAATTTTATTTTCAGCAAGTGCCAAAAACATTACAGTCACATCATAGTAAATGACTTAATTATTAGGGGAACAAGTTAATTATTGTATTCGGCTAAAACTACACATTTATTGCTATTGTATGGAATATTTTGAGATATTTCAAGAATTGAAGAACTTATTTTTATGCCTTCAATTTCAAGCTTTATATTTCAACTCAGATTTGTATCATAAAACCATAAAGAAGTCATGTTAAAAGCATATTTGTAAGTTATAATTCCAGAACAAAAAAAGACATAACATGTAAATATAGATAGTCTATGTAAACATAGATTATTGGAGTTGAATCACACATATCAGAAAGAGGAACATTAATGCTCTACAGTATTAAGCAGAGACCGGCAAGAAGGCACACTGAATTACGTATATACAGAGATGGGTCAGGCAAAGGTTCTACCACCATTGTTTAGGCATTAGGAGTATGGAGATAAGAAGCAGATAATGGTTACCAACCCATTTTCTCAAGGCCATATTGACATGGTTAACAGGAATTATATTGCAAGTGCCTTTAAGCTCAAGTTAAAGGGACATTATACACTAGATTTTTTTTGCATAAATTTTTTGTAGACGATCCATTTATTTAGCCTATATAGGTTTTTTTTGTTATTGTAAAAATGGATAGTTTTGCCTATTTTTAAATAACATTGTGCTGATTTTCAGACTCCTAACCAAGCCCCAAGTTTTAGATGTATACTGATGTATACCTACTCAAGCTTGCTCCTGTTTGTGTGAAGGGTCTTTTCATATGCAGAGGAAGGGGGGGGGGGGGCAGTTCCAGTGTGTGTTCCAGTCAACCTAATCAAAAGTGCTAAACTGGAAGCTTCTAAGTAAGTTTTAAAAGGTTTTATACTGGATTTTTAGATCAGCATCTGTGCATATCATTCTTTATAGTAGTGTCTATTACATGCAATTATATAAAAAAATTGGTGTATACTGTCCCTTTAATTGGGTCACTTCCACATTCTAACCTACCACTAACAATTGCCGGACTACAATCATATCTGTTAAAGAAACACTTAGACGAACCCAGTAAAGTTTCTCCTTGGCTTCTCCTGGTGTCTGTTGTTGAAAAGCATAAAAACACATAAATAATCATGCACTAGATAAAGGCACGTTTGGATATTTTTCGTTATAGTCTTAGACAAAATACCACAAAGCAAAAGATCGCTATAACGCTAAAATTATCTAAAGATTAATTATAAATTAAATACAAGCAGTAATATTATTATTTTTTCTTATTTTTCAAAAAAATAATTGTGATAAAAAACATATATACTAAAAACAAAAATCAATCATATATAAACTTATTTGAAGTCAGTATCAAGGACTGTTTTGCAATAAAATCCTGTATAAATTCTGTTTAACCACCTTATAAAGGTAACTTTCACATTAGTGAGTAATCACATTATTGGATACAATTGTTGAAAACATTTGTTAGATAAATTGTATATTATTTGTACAATATCCCACAAAAGTGAGTACACCCCTCACATTTTTGTAAATATTTTATTATATCTTTTCATGTTACAACACTGAAGAAATGACACTTTGCTACAATGTAAAGTAGTGAGTGTACAGCCTGCATAACAATGTTTGCTGTCCCCCTCAAAATAACTCAACACACAGCCATTAATATCTAAAACATTTGCAACAAAAGTGAGTACACCTCTAAGTGGAAATGTCCAAATTGGGCACAATTAGCCATTTCCCTCCCCAGTGTCATGTATAACTCATTAGTGTTACAAAGGTCTCAGGTGTGAATGGGGAGCAGGTGTGTTAAATTTGGTGTTATCGCTCTCACTCTCTCTCATACTGGTCACTGGAAGTTCAACATGGCACCTAATGGCAAAAAACTCTCTGAGAATCTGAAAAAAAGAATTGTTGCGCTACATAAAGATGGCCTAGGCTATAAGAAGATTGCAAAGACGCTGAAACTGAGCTGCAACACGGTGGGCAAGACCATACAGCAGTTTCACAGGACAGGTTCCACTCAGAACAGGCCTCGCCTCGACCAAAGAAGTTGAGTGCACGTGTTCAGCGTCATATCCAGAGGTTGTCTTTGGGAAATAGACGTATGAGTGCTGCCAGCATTGCTGCAGAGGTTAAATGGGTGGGGGGTCAGTCTGTCAGTGCTTAAACCATACGCTGCACAATGCATCAAATTGGTCTGCATGGCTGTCATCCCAGAAGGAAGCCTCGTCTAAAGATGATGCACAAGAAAGCCTGCAAACAGTTTGCTGAAGACAAGCAGACTAAGGACATGGATTACTGGAACCAATTTCTGTGGCCTGATGAGACCAAGAAAAACTTATTTGGTTCAGATGGTGTCAAGTGTGTGTGGCGGCAACCAGGTGAGGAGTACAAAGACAAGTGTGTCTTGCCTACAGTCAAGCATGGTGGTGAGAGTGTCATGGTCTAGGCCTGCATGAGTGCTGCCGGCACTGGGGAGCTACAGTTCATTGAGGGAACCATGAATGCCAACATGTACTGTGACATACAGAAGCAGAACATGAATGCCTCCCTTCAGAGACTGGGCCGCAGGGCAGTATTCCAACATGATAATGACCCCAAACACAACTCCAAGATGACCACTGCCTTGCTAAATAAGCTGAGGGTAAAGGTGATGGACTGGCCAAGCAAGTCTCCAGACCTAAAACCTATTAAGCATCTGTGGGGCATCCTCAAATGTAAGGGGATTGCAAGGTCTCTAACATCCACCAGCTCCATGATGTTGTCATGGAGGAGTGGAAGAGGACTCCAGTGGCAACCTGTGAAGTTCTCATGAACTCCATGCCCAAGAGGGTTAAGGCAGTGCTGGAAAATAATGGTAGCCACACAAAATATTGACACTTTGGGCACAATTTGAACCTTTCCACTTAGGGGTGTACTCACTTTTGTTATCAATGGTTTAGACATTAATGGCTGTGTGTTGAGTTATTTTGAGGGGACAGCAAATTTACACTGTTATACAGGCTGTACACTCACTACTTTACATTGCAGCAAAGTGTCATTTCTTCAGTGTTGTCACATGAAAAGATATAAAATATTTACAAAAATATGAGGGGTGTACTCACTTTTGTGGGATACTGTATTTTGTTAAAAGGATATGAAACCCAAAATGTTTCTTTCATGACTTACATAGAACATGTAATTATACACAACGTTCCAATTGACTTCTGTTATTTTATTTGCTTCTTTCTCTACACTATATTGAAAAGCATACCTAGGGACGCTCTGGAGCAGAAAAGGGGAGTAGCTGATGATTGGTGGCTGCACATATATGTCTCTCTTCATTGGCTTACTCAATGTGTTCAGCTAGCTCCCAGTAGTGCATTGCTGCTCCTTTAACAAAAGGATACCAAGAGAAAAAAACTAAATTTATAATATAACTAAATTTTTAACACTGTAATCTCTATCTGAATCATGAAAAATATTTTGGATTTCGTGTCCCTTTAAGTATGTGGATTCATATGTGACCTCTTAGCCTGACTATATACAGGTTTGTTACTTACTGGGACAGCTGTTGATACAGACTTTAGCTAAGGAATTATGCATTTGAGAAATATGTTTTAAATCAGATTTTACAATCTAAAAATTTTGGCTAACCTGAATGCGAAACACAAAATGTTATATAGGATTTATTTGTATATAGGATAAAAGATATCACAGTTATTTGTGTAAAAAAATAAAATAAATCTGAGGAAGGTGATACACTGCATGAAACGTCACATGAATAAAATATACAGAATGTGAACATTTCAGTGAGTGCAGTATGTTGGTTATCAATATATCTATCTATCTATAGTAAACTATCTAAATATATTTATATAAATACATATTACTGTTTGTATTTGATTTATAATTTGTCTTAGATAGTTTTAAGCTTTATAGCACAAAGTCCCTTCAATGTTTTGGTTTGTGTTGCTGAAAAGCATACCTAAGTAGGCTCAGAACCAGTGATACACTAAAGGGATCTAGGTAGTGATTGATGGCTACAAATATAGCTATGGATGGCTAGCTCCCAGTAGTGCATTGCTGTGTATTTAACATCTATTTGCAGAGGTTAAACACATAGAACATTTTATTGTTGCATTTTTGCTTGCAAGTATGTCATTACAACTACAAGTACGTCATTACAACTACGTCATTATAACTACAACTATGTCATTGCAACTACAAGTACGTCACTACAACTACGTCATTACAACTACAAATACGTCATTACAACTACGTCATTACAACTACAAGTACATCATTACAACTACAAATATGTCATTACAACTACAAGTACGTCATTACAACTACAAATACGTCATTACAACTACAAGTACGTCACTACAACTACGTCATTACAACTACGTCATTACAACTACAAGTACGTCATTACAACTACAAATATGTCATTACAACTACAAGTACGTCATTACAACTACAAATACGTCATTACAACTACAAGTACGTCACTACAACTACGTCACTACAACTACGTCATTACAACTAAAAGTACGTCATTACAACTACAAATACGTGATTACAACTACAAATATGTCATTACATCTACAAGTACGTCACTACAACTACAAGTACGTCATTACAGCTACAAATACGTCATTACAAAATTTTATTTTTGCACTTTCACGTCCCTATAATTTGTACAAAACAGAAAATCATCTTTTGAGGAAAAAACTGACCTATGACCTTCTCTTTACAAAAAAGAAGAGTGGTCAAGACTGGGTTCTAAGTTCTAAAACAAATGCTAGTTTAAAGTCTCATTAATCACAGAGGATATCCCAAAGTGTTCAGATGTATTAATTAATCTTTTTCTGCTGATATTTATTAAAGAAAAAAAATGCTAACATGTTATATTATGGCATGTTCTGCCCATTGTACCAGGCCATTATACAATACCGTTAGAATTCTACATGAAAAATGTAACACTGAATAATTATAAATAATGTGCATGATGGGTAATTTTGTATTATGGGGAGGGTACCAAGTGCCCAGTATTGAGAATATGTGTATATATATATATATATATATATATATATATATATATATATACATACACACAAACACACACACATACATACTATATATATATATATACACGCATACACACACACGTACATACACATACATACATACTGTGTGTGTATGTTTTTATATATATATATATATATATATATATATATATATATATATATATATATTTCATTTTATTTTTATTTTTAAATTATCAAAGTAATTGTGACCAGGAACCATCTGTTTTATTCTAACATAATTTCCTACAGTCTACCCAGTATTTAACATTCTGTAAAGTTAGTAACTGTATCCAAGTGTCCTACATGGCACAAACGATGTGTAACGCATGCCCAATAATACATTTGTTTTTTCTGTGTTGTTTTGTTTCATGTCCTGTCATAACATACAGAGCTAATCCTACCAGTGTTAGTGTTCTAGCTCCTTATCTACTGAGAGAGGTGGTAGCATCCCTGAGATTATAGCAAGTTCTCTCTCTCCAGCCATAATTATCATTGTCTCTGTGTTTAAAGGGACAGTCAACACCAGAATATTTGTTGTTTTAAAAGATAGATAATCCCTTAATTACCCATTCCCCAGTTTTGCATAACCAACACAGTAATAATAATACACATTTACCTCTGTAATTACCTTGTATCTAAGCCTCTGCAGACTGCCCCCTTATTTCATTTCTTTTGGCAGACTTGCATTTCAGCCAATCAGAGCTGACTCCATGGTAAATTCACGTGCATGAGTTCAATGTTATCTATATAAAACACATGAACTAATGCCCTCTAGTGGTGAAAAACTATCAAAATGCATTTAGATTAGAGGCGGCCTTCAAGGTCTAAAAAATTAGCATAGGAACCTCCTAGGTTTAGCTTTCAACTAAGAATACCAAGAGAACAAAGCAAAATTGGTGATAAAAGTAAACTGGAAAGTTGTTAAAAATTACATGCCCTATTTGAATCATGAAAGTTGTCTGGACTTGACTATCCCTTTAATCCAATACTATATATCTCTCTGACAATCCTGTAATCCTGTCCGAAATAAGAACATTGTTATTTTTTCCAGCAGACATTCAGAAGTATTAGATATCAGACTATTAGTAGACCCCACTAACCAATTTTGCTACTACAATTTTCAAATCAAAGGAAGAAACGCGCTTATTCAATAAAACATTTTATTATTGCACAAATTGCACATTGCTAACACTGAACATCATTCTGTAACAAATCAGGAAGAAGGCGGCCGCAAGACGCATTTGTCTCTTTTTCAGAGCCGCAATTATTCTTGTGAAAGTGCAACTGAATTTGCCCAGATCTCCATGTGTTGCACTTTCATAAGAATAATTACGGATCCAAAAAGAGACAAATACGGCTTGCGTCTGCCCTCTTCATGATTTGTTACGCAATTGATGTGCACAAATGCATACATCTACTAACCAATAACGTTTTGTAAATATGCTCTTCAAACCATATTAGTGTTTCTTCCATTAAACCAAGGTTGAAACCTTCTAATGTTTATGCAAACAAATATATGAGTTAAAGGGACATTCCAGTCAACATTTAAATGCACATAGATGAATTACATCTTTGAATACAAACAAATTTACAATATACATGTACTGGCAGAAATGCTTCTAGTAAAAGTTATCACTGCTTTAGAGTTAACATTTTTCTCTGCATGTGAAGCATAGCTAGATAGTCTCATTTTAAATACTGCAGCTGCTCAGAGTGTCAGTGGGGCTTCAGTCATGTCAGCAATTAACACATTGAGTAATTACCAGATGGTACAAGTACCTTAGGCTCTCTGAGCAAGTACTGTTTTTTTTAAAACAGCTATAGTTTTTATTAGATGTATTTTTGCTATACATGTATATTACAAAAATGATTCTATTCAAAACTGAAATGCATCCATGTGGATTCCAATTTGGCTGGAATGTCGCTTTAATACACAAAAACTTTTATAACTACAAAACATAGGTATTTGTGACTATATAAGTAATATCACAATAGGGAATTTATCTCAAAAAATGATTCTGCAAACTAATGAGGCCCCTTTCCATAAATGGATGAAAATTCTGAATAAAGATCGGACAAAGGTTTGTAAGAATGGTTTTGTATATGATCATTGTTTCTCTATAGTTATATGCTCTTCATCGCATTATCAAAATCTTAATGAGACACTGATGTCAAAAACTACAGAGTTTTAAGAGACCTTCCAAATTACTTTCATTATCAAACTGTTTAATCTTCTAAATAATATGCACACTTTGAGGGTACCAGCTCAGAGCTGTGATTGGCTGATGTTTGTCACATGATACAGGGACCAGCAAATTGGAGTAAATTTTGAAGAGAAAAAATCTACCGCTCATTTAAAATTCAGAGCGCTATTGCATCTAACTTAAAGGGACATTGCACTCAAAATATAATTCCCTATGGATTAAGGAAATGTATTCAACATTCCAATACACATTCATTATTACTTTATTTTGATTTGAAACCCTGTCCCACATTCCCAGAGTCTAGAAGTGATTTCTGTAACCAGTTACTGGAAAATGTTTGCAAATTGTCTAGCCCATCTTATCTTATCTCCTTAGATCATAGCCAATTAGGATTAGCTGGGTATATCCTTATAATTATTAAACTGTGCACAGTCTTTTTATATAACACTTTTCTGGGCAATAATTGCTACTGAGCTTGAAAAAAAATCTACTGCTTATTTGTATTTCAGAATAAGTGCTATTGCATTGTCTTTTCTACATGCATTTGTGGATTATGAAATTCTATTGTATTTAAAGATCATTTAAAGAGTTTTAATTCTAGTCTCTCTAGAGAGTGTATGGAAGGCACAATGTGTAGAGCAAGCCTAAGATGGTTTATAACAAAAGTAAATAAATAATCAATGTATATTGCCATGTTGTTTCACTTTAAATGGTCCCTTTAAATCTTCCAAAATGTATGACATTTGTATATTAGGGAAGGACCATTAAATACATTAAAATTGCATAATCAATCATTGCTTAATAAAAAGAGAATGCAAATACATGTACAAGTAGATCTTTTTGTGATACAGTTACCATTCATTTCCATGTCCCCTGTATCATGTGACAGTTGCTAGCCAATCAGAGACTCATATGCATATATGAGCCGGGAACTCAGTAGAAGCTGGTGCACGTAAAACCATGCATACCCCTCCAAGAGTGAGCAGTTGTCATTTTACAATCGTTTATTTGCATTAGCGCTTTCACAAGCGCAGTCTTCTGTCAGACTCCAACAACTCCACCAAGTATATGCGGTGTGATAAAACTAAAGTGTGATATATAAAATGTTTTACGCTGTTACAAACACTGTTGCTGTATAGTGCTCAATACACATGTATGCTCCTGAGCATATCTAGGTATCTAAAAAGGATGCCAAGAGAAATTTACTAGTAAAAAGTAGTTTATTTGATTACAGCCTGAAAGCTTTAATTTTTACTTAAATGTCCCTTTAAGCTTTGACTTGTCTTCTGTTGTTTTGCAACAAACATTTATTTGTATCAATATACTGAGTAATGGGTCAGTTTTGTATAAAGAGATTAGAATTCTAGGAGGTCAGATTGGTTTTGTTGCCTGTTTTCTTATAATTATTGTATAATACAGCGTTTAGCTACAATCTATATATAACCTCTCTCCAGTAAAATGACTGCAATTTATTTCTATAATATGATTAGCACAGATACACTTGGATCTATGGCTGTATTACAGATTGTACTCATTGCTAAAGTGAAAGGCATTAAATTGCTTTTCTGAGCATGTTGGCACACACATCTTCATTCTGCAAGCAACGTGCCAGAGGTGTTTGGGCTAATATCTGTGAGTTGGCAAACGCCTGTCATTTACAAGGAGAAATGTGACAGTAAACATATATTTAACCCTTTCCACAATAAAACAAATGCCAAATATCCTAAACAGGAGGTCTAAGAATTAAAAATATATATGATTAAAACCCGGTTGATATAATAAAAAAATAAAAATAAAAAAAGGAAGGACATTGAACTGCTGGACACAACCACAATAGCAGTGTTTTCCCCCGACCTTTTTCATGGGTGCACCACCCGGCTGATTTTACTTACCACCCGGCTAAAATTAGATTATAATCTTTTTTAAATGTTTATTGCTTGAATTATCATTAAAGGGACAGTCTACCATAGAATTGTTATTGTTTTAAAAGATATATAATCCCTTTATTACCAATTCCCCAGTTTTGCATAACCAACACAGTTATAATAATATACTTTTTACCTCTGTGATTACCTTTATCTAGGAACCTTCTTCCAGCCCCCTGATCACATGACTGTGACTGTTTATTATCTATTGTCTTGCATTTAGCATTGTTTTGTGCTAAATCTTAATTAACCCCCTGTGCCTGAACACAGTGTTATCTATATGGCCCACGTCTACTTTCTGTCTCTTTGTGTTGAAAAGAGATTTAAAAAGCATGTGATAAGAGGCAGCCCGCAAAGGCTTAGAAATTAGCATATGAGCCTACCTATGTTTAGTTTAAACTAAGAATGCCAAGAGAAAAAAGCAAATTTGATGATAAAATTAAATTGGAAAGTTGATTAAAATTAAAAGTCTTATCTGAATAATGAAAGTTTAATTTATACTAGACTGTCCCTTTAAATACTTTTATAATCATGCAACTAATTTGTGCTTTGGATACTAATAATAATATTATAATATTATAAAGTATTACACTCAGGGCCGCCATCAGGGGGTGACAGGGGTGACTCCTGTCAGGGGCACAATGGGCCAGGGGGGCCCCATGAGGCCACCAGTGGGTAATACAGCAGAGTGCTAATTGAGCATGGGAAATGTTATTACAAGGAGTAAAGTATTAGCATTTGAGAGGATTTCTGAGTGTGCACTAAGCCACTATGCACAGTGTGAGACAGACTTGGCACTTTGTTTGTACAGTGTGTGCCTGAGTAAGACGGCAGATCACTTTAATTTGCAGAGGAGGTAGGACTTACTCAGCAAATGTTTTTTATTTCTTTGTGCAATTTCGGATTGTAACTTCAGTGTGGTAGTATTTGTATGGTGGGGCCAGGGGTCCATAAAAATACATTTTTTTAGCAGCAGTATATTTATGATTATTTGACAATGCTGTAGAAATTCTATATTTCAAACCATGCAGAAATGTTTCCTCCTCAATACACAAATGGTAGGGGCCCTTTTGGCAGATATGCATTTTTTTTATTAATATATATATATATTACATTCCAGTTTACTGCCCCTTTATGCAAGGACTTTCCAGATGCAAGGAGGCATTTTATCTAAGATTTTTACATCTGCATAAAATGTTATACTCTCAGACGAAGATTGCTCAGTGTTTTAAATGAGACATGTTAACTTAAAACTGTTCAGTTTACACTATAGCTGACTTAATTTTGAAATATATACCAACAAGCCTAAATCCTGCATTTAACCAGATCTAATGGTATGAGTGTGGAGTTATAAAATCATGATTAGAATAAAATATACTATTTCAAAGAAGAATGACACATTAAATATGCTCTTCATAGATAAAACATTTAGATATAAAAATAAAAAAAATCTATCTCCAAATCATTATTTCTTTAAGTTTATGATGTGTATTTATAAATTATAGAACATGGAATAAAGAGTTATAAATGAAATTAACTTAGATAGGATATGAGTACCACAGCTTATGGTTCCACCAAGACCATATAGAGTACAGCATTTTCAAAATCCATAAGTACAGCTGACAGATGGGAACATTTGTACACTATATTTGAAGTGGTGCTCTTGGTTGGGGAAAATGGGGAAAAAACAAACAAACATATGTCAACCTTCTAAAAGTACTTTTCTTCATCTAGCCATCTACCCAGATCATTAGTGTTCAATTTTGAATTCACAGAATTATTTTTGTTTGCACAATTACAAATATGATTCTTTAAAAAGTGATCTCTTAATTTCTGCATTTTTTTATCATGCATGTCACACACTGTTGATTTAGGGGATGCAAGGTGCATAAATGTTTCCTCCTGTGAGTGTTTCTGTGGGTGTCTGTGTTTATGTCTTTGTGCTTTGGTTTGTGTCTCTATGAGTGTGTATGTATTTTTTCTCTGTGGGTCTCTCTGTGAGGGTGGGTGTGTATGTCTTTGTGCATTTTCTGTGGATGTCTGTGAGGGTGTGTGCATATGTCTTTGAGCTTTTTCTATGGGTGTCTCTGTTAGGGTGTGTGTATGTTTGTCTTATTGTATTTTCTCTGGATGCCTCTGTGAGGGTGGGTGTGTATGTCTGTGTTTTCTGAGGATGTCTCTGTGAGTGTGTGTGTGTGTGTGTGTGTGTGTGAATGTATGTATGTCTGTGTTTTCTGTGGATGTCTCTGTGAGGGTGTGTGTATTCTGTGGATGTCTCAGTTTTATAAACCTCTTGAACCTCCCCCTCAGTATTTTGTGCTAACCTGAAACACAGGATACAGCTGTGAAAATCCGGCAACCTCCCCGAACTGTCAACGTTCACCAGTTTTTCACAGGGTGTGAGAGTTAAAGGAACATAAAACCCCAACTGTTTTCTTTCATGATTAAGATAGAGCAGCAGTTTTAATCAACTTTCCAATTTACATCTATTGTCAACTTTGTTTTCTTTTTTTCTTGTTATCCTTTGTTGAAAAGCATGAATGTAAGCTCAGGAGTGTGCACGTGTCTGCAGCACTATATAGCAGCAGTTTTGTAACAGTGTTATACATTAGCAAGAGCACTAGATGGCAGCAGTTTTATAAAAATGTTATACATTAGCAAGAGCACTAGATGGCAGCAGTTTTATAACAATGTTATACATTAGCAAGAGCACTAGATGGCAGTAGTTTTATAACAATGTTATACATTAGCAAGAACACTAGATGGCAGCAGTTTTATAACAATGTTATACATTAGCAAGAGCACTAGATGGCAGCAGTTTTATAACAATGTTATATAGATGGCAGCAGTTTTGTAACAGTGTTATACATTAGCAAGATCACTAGATGGCAGCAGTTTTGTAAGAGTGTTATACATTAGCAAGAGCACTAGATGGCAGCAGTTTTGTAACAATGTTATAAATTAGCAAGAGCACTAGATGGCAGCAGTTTTATAACAATGTTATATAGATGGCAGCAGTTTTGTAACAGTGTTATACATTAGCAAGAGCACTAGACGGCAGCAGTTTTGTAACAATGTTATACATTAGCAAGAGCACTAGATGGCAGCAGTTTTATAACAATGTTATATAGATGGCAGCAGTTTTGTAACAGTGTTATACATTAGCAAGATCACTAGATGGCAGCAGTTTTGTAACAGTGTTATACATTAGCAAGATCACTAGATGGCAGCAGTTTTGTAACAGTGTTATACATTAGCAAGATCACTAGATGGCAGCAGTTTTGTAACAGTGTTATACATTAGCAAGATCACTGGATGGCAGCAGTTTTGTAACAGTGTTATACATTAGCAAGATCACTAGATGGCAGCAGTTTTGTAACAGTGTTATACATTAGCAAGAGCACTAGATGGCAGCAGTGTTAAAATAATGTTATACATTAGCAAGATCACTAGATGGCAGCAGTTTTGTAACAATGTTATACATTAGCAAGATCACTAGATGGCAGCAGTTTTGTAACAGTGTTATACATTAGCAAGAGCACTAGATGACAGCAGTTTTGTAACAGTGTTATACATTAGCAAGATCACTAGATGGCAGCAGCTTTGTAACAGTGTTATACATTAGTAAGAGCACTAGATGGCAACAGTTTTATAACAGTTATACATTAGCAAGATCACTAGATGGCAGCAGTTTTGTAACAGTGTTATACATTAGCAAAATCACTAGATGGCAGCAGTTTTGTAACAGTGTTACACATTAGCAAGAGTACTAGATGGCAGCAGTTTTGTAACAGTGTTATACATTAGCAAGATCACTAGATGGCAGCAGTTTTGTAACAGTGTTATACATTAGCAAGAGCACTAGATGGCAGCAGTTTTATAATAATGTTATACATTAGCAAGAGCACTAGATGGCAGCAGTTTTGTAACAGTGTTATACATTAGCAAGAGCACTAGATGGCAGCAGTTTTATAACAATGTTATACATTAGCAAGAGCACTAGATGGCAGCAGTTTTGTAACAGTGTTATACATTAGCAAGATCACTAGATGGCAGCAGTTTTGTAACAGTGTTATACATTAGCAAGAGCACTAGATGGCAGCAGTTTTGTAACAGTGTTATACATTAGCAAGATCACTAGATGGCAGCAGTTTTATAATAATGTTATACATTAGCAGGAGCACTAGATGGCAGCACTATTTCCTGTCATGTACAGCTACCTACCTAGATATCTCTTCAACAAAGAATAGCAAGAGAACAAAGCAAATTTGATCATAAAGGTAAAATGGAAACCTTTTTAAAAATTGTATTCTCTATCTGAATCATGAAAGAAAAATGTTGGGTTTCGTGTCCCTTTCAATGAGCTAAAAGATAGCTGCACCCTGTATGAAAATGCAGAGCGTCACCAACTGCTACCTGTAAAGGAATTAAACAAGAGGCTGAAGAGAGCTACAGCTACAAAACACTAACACACCAGTAGCATCCAGCAGTGTAATCTGCCTTTATTTGCCCTTTATCCCATTTCTTTTTGTTCCTGCTGGTTATTTTGCACATACAACTCACTAAATACACTTCTGAAAGAGCAGAGTAAATATCTGTATTTAGTCTCTCAGTACAGAGTAATTAGTTGCAGGTCAGGTTCAGACATCAGTTTAAGAGTTTAGAGAAGAGGAATGTTACTATATTAGTAGTGCTTATACGTTCCCCAACAAAATTAACTCCTATCTATAGGGAGGAAAATTGTCTTTCCTTCGTCAGAGTAATAAAGGAGTGGGGGGGTGCTCAATATCCTGTGTTAACATAGAAATATGAGAAGAAGAAATGGATATACCTGAGCACTCAAAATAAGCTAATATGAATTCGTAATGTGAGTAGATGTGTAGGACTGGGTTATATCTACATAAAACATAACTTTTATTAAATTCAATAAAAAACTTTTATATATAGGTGATAAACATTCACTCCGTGTGTTGTGTATTAAAAATAAAATAAAAAGATGAATGCTGCAGTGCCAAATAATGGCCATACAAATTATGTCAAGTGGGTAACTGGTAGTCTCAAATGTTATAGAGTGCTTAGCATTAGCAACAATGGTTAATCCAATACAAGGAGGGAAGATACACTTCCACGAATTATGATGCTAAATACAGAGCTCAGCCATTGTGAGCCTGAATTAGCATCGCAAGTTCTGTATATAGTTACACATTAGGGTTGAACTGTAAGGAAGTCTATCTGAATAAATGTCAGGACAGGGTCCAACACTAGTTGAGTGTAAACACTATACTGCTATCATGTATATGTTGCTAAAAACAATTATTCCCACAAGACGTGTGTGTGTGGATGGTATATCTGGCAGGGGTGTACCACAATATGCTCACGGATTGCACAAGAAACTAATCTAAAAAGAGGATTGACCTCGCACAAATTATCTAGCTAGTGCAATACTGGAGCGGTACTACACCCTGTCAGAGTCCCATACTACGTGTCTTAATATTTGACAAATATATACTAGTGACCGCAATGAAGTTATACACATGTGCCCAGAAAAGGGCTAAATAAGTGAAGGGAATATTTCGTTATAAGTATATAATAATGCGGCTAGGCGTATCCCAATTATGCACACACAAACATTATAATACTGTCAGCATTCAAATCGAGCGCCTGATGCGCATTTCGCCACCTCCGTGGCTTTCTCAATCCTTGTATTGGATTAACCATTGTTGCTAATGCTAAACACTCTATAACATTTGAGACTACCAGTTACCCACTTGACATAATTTGTATGGCCATTATTTGGCACTGCAGCATTCATCTTTTTATTTTATTTTTAATACACAACACACGGAGTGAATGTTTATCAACTATATATAAAAGTTTTTTATTGAATTTAATAAAAGTTATGTTTTATGTAGATATAACCCAGTCCTACACATCTACTCACATTACGAATTCATATTAGCTTATTTTGAGTGCTCAGGTATATCCATTTCTTCTTCTCATATTTCCAGGTTCAGACATCATCTGTTCTATCCAATCATCTGCTGTGGTTCATTAGGCTCCAAATGCTGTGATTAGAAATAAGGCAACCAGTTTCATGCCCCGTATCTCTATATTTCCATAGCACCTTTTGTCTCTATTAAATGCACTAATAGAAAAACATTAGTCCTAATCAGGTTTTAAAAAAAAAAGAAATGTAAACCTCTTTATTTGTGTCAGTTTATATTGTATGTGCGGATTAGAGCTTTTCTACCAATATTTAGCGATATGTAGAATAATAAACAGAACTTATTGGACTTGCACAAGAACTTTTATACTATCAGCTGAGGTTTGTTGGGAGTAATGGAGAGAAGAACAGCTGATAAAACACTGACAGTCATGGAGTGGCCTCTACAAAGTCCAGACCTGAATATTATAGAGGCCGTATGTGATCACCTGGACAGAGAAAGAAATAAAAGACAACCTAAATCTAAAGAGGAACTCTGGGAAGTGCTGTAAGAAGCCTGGTATAATACACCAGAAGATTACTTCAGAGAACTTCAACACAGTCTCCCCAAAAGAGTTCAAGATGTGCTTAGTGACAAGAAAGGTCACACTAAATACTGACTTTTACCTGAAGAAGCCATTTTATTCTGATTTTTTTATATATATTTTGTGTACATATTTCCTGTCTTTTCTGTTGTATCTAAATAAATAAGGATGATCATTAAAACAACAAATCTAAGGGTGACCTAAGACTTTAGCACAGTACTGTATGTCGTGTGGTTGGAGGCTACAGTTCACACATTGTTTGGACAAAAGTCTGGCAGCTGATTTACATAGATTTGCACTAATAATTATGCAACATGGAATCAGAAAATAAAATGGACAGGACACATTTTAAAAGTAATTTCCAGTTAAACTCCAACTTACTTAGAAGCAATTTCACCATAGCATGATATTCTTTATGTTTTCTTTATAATGCACACTGACGTGAACCTTAAAATGATTGACCATGCTGGGAAATACATGTACAGTACTTATGTTTGCTGAGTGTGTAGGTGCTGCTTGTAATATTTGTGTAACTGTTATCTGTGTACAATGTACAATATTTGTATGTAAATCATGTGTCCCTCACATTAAAGGGACATAATACTCATATGCTAAATCACTTGAAACTGATGCAGTATAGCTGTAAAAAGCTGACCGGAAAATATCACCTGAGCATCTCTATGTAAAAAAGGAAGATATTTTATCTCACAATTTCCTCAGCTCAGCAGAGTAAGTTCTGTGTAAAAAGTTAGACTCAGCTGCTCCCAGCTGCAGGTAAAAAAATAAAATAAAAATGAAGAAATGAACAGCAGCCAATCAGCATCAGCAGTGCTGAGGTCATGAACTCTTTTACTGTGATCTCATGAGATTTCACTTAAAGGGACAGTCTAGGCCAAAATAAACTTTCATGATTGAGATAGAGCATGTAATTTTAAACAATTTTCCAATTTACTTTTATCACCAATTTTGCTTTGTTCTCTTGGTATTCTTAGTTGAAAGCTTAACCTAGGAGGTTCATATGCTAATTTCTTAGACCTTGAAGCCCACCTCTTTCAGATTGCATTTTAACAGTTTTCCACCACTAGAGGGTGTTAGTTCACGTATTTCATATAGATAACACTGTGCTTGTGCACGAGAAGTTATCTGGGAGCAGGCACTGATTGGCTAGACTGCAAGTCTGTCAAAAGAACTGAAAAAAGGGGCAGTTTGCAGAGGCTTAGATACAAGATAATCACAGAGGTTAAAAGTATATTAATATAACTGTGTTGGTTATGCAAAACTGGGAAATGGGTAATAAAGGGATTATCTATCTTTTAAAACAATAAAAAGTCTGGTGTAGACTGTCCCATTAACTCTCATGAGATTTCATTGTAAACTTCCCTAATCTGAATAGGGAAATAATATGAGAGTGCACGAGGCTCATCCTTTCAGCTGTCCCAGGACAGACATACTAACATGCTGCTTAGAAATACTTTACAATGGGATATGGCTACTGAGGAACTTTTGAGGTAAAATATCTTTCTTTTTTACATAGAGATGTTCAGGAGATATTTTCTAGTCAGCTTTTTACAGCTATGCTGCATCACTTTCAAGTGTTTAAACATTTGGGTATTATGGCCCTTTAATAAAGTATACATGCAACTGTGAAAATACTTATTGCACTGCCCTTCTGCTGGAGGTGCTCACACAGACACAATTGTGCACACTACATAAATTAGGCTCAGCACCACAACTCACAGATGAAGCGCAAGAGGGAAAAGGGAGCAAACTTCCCTCTTTCATAGAGTTGTGCAACTAGAGTGCTGTTAGACTCATCTCTGGCACAGACAGCACCATCCTCTCTGCGGAACATGCAGGGGAGAAATCCTCTTGGTACAGGCATCCCTCAGTCATCAGCAAATCCTGATTAAGTGTGACTGATTTAAACTTGGCTCCAAAATGTGAAATCAGAAGACACCTGTCATTGCAGTAATTGTACTGACACTCTCTTCTCTCCAGTGAACGTTATTAGGTAACTAAGTTCAGCTTTGCCTGTTGTCTGTATGCTTTAAAGATAACGCAAGCTGTAGGACCTTCTCTATTATAATATAATGCCCAAAATGTTTAGTTCCACATGAGCTGAGATAGTTTCAGCCAGCACATAACAGAGAACGTATCTCATCAAAGAGGCAGTGGCATATCTGTATATGAAATTTAATATCTCACACCTGATACCAGTTTGGATATCCTGTGTTCCAAAGATGAATGATTCGAGAAAGGTTTTTTATTGCTGTAACATTTAAATAGATTTGACAACTCCAAAATATTTTAATTCTAAAACCAAAGTGATTTGGAACAAAGACAAATGTCTTTGTGTTCGTTTGGGCAAATAATATTTGCAACAAGCCCCAGTGCATGTAAACATGTTGGTAAAGTTAAAAAAGAAAGTTTGTGCCACAAGTGACAAAAGAGCTCATCACAATCTGTAAAGATTATTGTGCATTGTTTAGCTTTTCTTGGGGTTTCCATTTCATTTAAATGCCTATATAATGCTTTTCAAATGTATTTGTAGCACAATAGCTCCTCCTATACTTTGCACAGGGAATAATTGCCCAATAGAATGTTAGTCTGTTAGAAAACACCTTTTGAGAAGTTATCACTTTTGGATATTTCAAATTCAGCAGCACTAACCACTTGAAAACTAATTGTTTGCCAGATAGTGCACTGCATTTTTAAGTGTTAAAAAGCTCTTGCACATGGTCAGTTCAGATAATAAAATTGCCTTGTAATTTAATAAAAGTTAGTTAAAATACTGCATGAAGCACACTCAAACTATGAAAATTATAATAAAATAATAATCATTATACTGTTCATGTATGATTGTGATCAAGGGGCCGATTTATCATGTGTCTGACGGACATGATCCGCTGTAGTGATCATAAGCTGTCGGCATTTATTATTGCACAAGCATTTCTAGTGCAATGCCGCCCCCTGCAGATTCACGACCAATCGGCCGCTAGCAGGCAGTGTCAATTAACTCGATCGTATCCGATCTGGCGGATTGCTGTCCGGCGCCTCAGAGCAGGTGGACGAGTTAAGGAGCAGTGGTCTTAAGACCGCTGCTTCTTAACTCCTGTTTCCGGTGAGCCTGAACGCTCATGCGGAAACAGCTGCATATAGCAGCATTCGGCCGTTAATGAATCGGCCCCTAAGTATTAAATAGTCAAATTAGAAAAAAAAAATCCATGAGATTATTAATCACACATTATGCATTGATATAAATGCATTGATGTTACAATATATAAATGAACACCTTGTTTAACTTTGTAATGCCCATGTATATTCCACAATAAAAAAGGGGGATTAGACCCTTGGAGAGGCGACAGTGTGATTTTTTTTTAACACATTCACAATTTACCAAACTGTTTGTACGATTTACTAAACCATGCACACTTCTTTCCAAGTAAAATAATGAGCCCAGTTAAAATTTTGGTCCATTGCAATTGCAGATATCAAACTTGTTTAATTAAAAACAACAAATTCAAATATTACTGTTATTGTAACCAGAAAAACAAGATGTGTGTCCTATTTTCTAAGTTGTAAATATGGAACGTTAATGGTTTATAATCAGGGCTATAACCATGGCTCCAACGCATCAGAATGCCATAAAGTTATTGCACAACCAATTATAAAGGATTGGAATAAAGCATACGTTACCTGTCTCACTTAAAGGGACATGATTCTAATAGAACAGGTGATTTAAAACAAATATCCATTTTACTTCTATTATACAATTTGTTCAGTTCTCTTGCTATCCCATGTTGAAAACGATACCTAGGTAGGTTCAGGAGCTGCTGATTGGTGGCTGCACATATATGTATAATGCTATTGGCTCACCCAATGAGTTCAGTTAGCTCCCAGTAATGCATTGCTGCTTTTTCAACAAAGTATACCAAGAGAATGAAGAAAGTTAGATAATAGAAGTAAATTGGAAAGTTGTTTAAAATTTTGTGTTTTGCCTAAATCATTAAAGACATTTTTTTGTCCCTTTAACCCTGGTAAGAAACCGTTCTTGCTACATCAGTAATCCCAGATTTACAGCAAATGCAATAAATTGTAATTATTAACAGAACTACACAAATATTTGATTTTTTTTTTACCTAGGTTACAGAAAATCCATTGTAAAATGCCTTTAAAATGAAATCTACTATAAAGTTTGATAACTATACAAGGCTTGAAACAGTTGTCCACTGAAATTGTTATTTGCATTTTTATGCGTAAATTACTCTTTGTCTTTAGTTTTCATCATAAAGAACCATAAAAATATCAGTCACTGATTAATAGTTTCGAGCGGCAATAACTGTTTATGATGCAGAGAAAATGAGATTTGTAAAATGATTAAATTAATTACACTTTAGGCTTCTGTTCATAACAATTAAAAGGACTGTTGTTTAATTTTATTTTTAAGGGATATGAAACCCCAAAAAAATTCTGGTGTAATTCAGACAGAACAGACCGTTTTAAAAAAAAAGTTTCCAATTTACTTCTATTATCAAATTTGCTTTGGTCCCATAATATTCTGTGTTGAAGAGATACCTAGGTAGTCATCTGGAGCACTACGTGGCAGGAAATGGTGCTGCCATCTAGTGCTCTTGCAAAACAGCTGCAAAATAGTGCTCTAGAAATGGTCCGGCTCATAAGCTTTACATCCCTGCTTTTCAACAAGAGATACCAAGAGAACAAAGAAAAATTGATAAATAGAAGTAAATTAGAAAAGTTGTTTAAAATTGTGTGCTCTATCTGAATCATGAAAAGAAAAAAAAATGGGTTTAACATCCCTTTAAGAACTATTAAAGGGACACCTTCCTTATATTTTTTTCCATAAATCATATGAATGAGCTATATTTAAACATGGTGATATTTTTGTGCTGCCACCTCAAGGGGAAAAAAAATGTGAAATGGTTTAACTTGAAACTAAAATGGCTGTATGAGCTGCATACATGCTAAGACTCATTGGCTAAGCGCTACTCCCTGCTAAGGCTAATTGGCTGAGCGCTAATCCCTGCTAGGGCTCATTGGCTGAGCGCTACTCCCTGCGAAGGCTCATTGGCTGAGCGCTACTCCCTGCGAAGGCTCATTGGCTGAGCGCTACTCCCTGCTAAGGCTCATTGGCTGAGCGCTACTCCCTGCTAAGGCTCATTGGCTGAGCGCTACTCCCTGCTAAGGCTCATTGGCTGAGCGCTACTCCCTGCTAAGGCTCATTGGCTGAGCGGTACTTCCTGCTAAGGCTCATTGGCTGAGCGGTACTTCCTGCTAAGGCTCATTGGCTGAGCGGTACTTCCTGCTAAGGCTCATTGGCTGAGCGCTACTCCCTGCGAAGGCTCATTGGCTGAGCGCTACTCCCTGCTAAGGCTCATTGGCTGAGCGCTACTCCCTGCTAAGGCTCATTGGCTGAGCGCTACTCCCTGCTAAGGCTCATTGGCTGAGCGCTACTCCCTGCTAAGGCTCATTGGCTGAGCGCTACTCCCTGCTAAGGCTCATTGGCTGAGCGCTACTCCCTGCTAAGGCTCATTGGCTGAGCGCTACTCCCTGCTAAGGCTCATTGGCTGAGCGGTACTTCCTGCTAAGGCTCATTGGCTGAGCGGTACTTCCTGCTAAGGCTCATTGGCTGAGCGGTACTTCCTGCTAAGGCTCATTGGCTGAGCGGTACTTCTTGCTAAGGCTCATTGGCTGAGCGGTATTTCCTGCTAATGCTCATCTCTCTATAACTGTTGACAAATACATCATTACCCCTACCCCGCATGTCCGATGTCTTGGGGTCACATTTGACTCAGATCTTTCTTTCACTCCTCACATTCAGGCCATGGCTAAAGCCTGCGGCTTCCACCTTAAAAACATCTCTAAAATTAGACATTTCCTTACACAAGAAACAACTAAGATTTTAATCCAATATCTCATCTTTTCCCTCCTCGACTACTGCAACTCTGTCCTCTCTGGTCTCCCTAGCTACCGCCTAGCTCCTTTACAATCTCCTTTTTAAGGGCAATGCCCATCCAAAAGGGTTTTATTTGGGGGGTTGGTTGTGTGGGTGGTGGGTTTTACTGTTGGGGGGGTTGTTTGTATTTTTTTTTTCAGGTAAAAGAGCTGATTTCTTTGGGGCAATGCCCCACAAGTAGAATGTCCATTTACGAAAAATGCCCATTAACAGCAGAGCAACCACAATGTATTTCTTTCAGCCACTGAGGCTGAGCGGCTTATGCTGGGCAGCCATCTTTGGGCTCGCTTCCATTGAGCCGTTAAAAATAGAGCCGTAAGCTACCGAAGTGGCCGACAGCTAAAAGTAATTTATGACTCCATTTTAGTACCAGGTTTCCATTGAAAAGGTTTCCGCTTTGTGTGCGGTCGCTCTTTTTGTGTAGGTGTAAGTTAGCGTTGTGGTATTGCTTCCACCCGATGCTGGATTTATAAAACATTAATAGGTTACTATGGTACCCTGACCTTACACTACACTTGATCGCATATATTTTCCCTGTTGCTCGTTGTTAAAATAAAATCAAACACCTAATGCATGCGCAATATCTACCTCTCAACCAAAACCCCTCACCGCAATAACTAATGTATTTTAGCCAAAACCAGTGATGATAACTTGTACAAGAAGCATTTTTGACAATACATGTATATTGGAAACATGTTTATATTCAAAGATGTAATTTATCTATGTGCATTTAAATTTTGACCGGAATGTCCCTTTAAACTTAAAAACAGGATGTAAAAATATTTTTTTTGGAGGCAAAGATGTGTATCATGAGAAATTGCAAGACGTTTATAACATACAAGCTTAAGCCATGAAGAAAATATAAGATATACAATAAGAAATATAACCATGTTACATGAAAGTTTCATTATTTCAGCTCTGTGCTTTTAATTATACAAATCCCTTAAGTATTGTGTGTCTGCTCATTTTCCCATTTCATATAAAATGTTAGCATCTAATTGTATATGGCTGATTAGGGGAACTGGTCACTTTAGTATAGAGCAGAGACACCTCATTAGAATGGTCAGGATCAAGCCCCTTGGGTGCAATTTTGGAATTTTCTTGCATAACAGCACAATATCCCCCATAACATGCAATTAGCTTTAGGTAACAAACATTTCATCTTTTTTCTGTTTCTGATAAAAATGTATCTCTTGTTTTTGTTGGATAATAAATGTAACACGCAGAGCTACAACTTTACACTCGGCTAATTTGCTTTACTGTGCAAATAGTTTAGGGAAATCTTTGCTGTGGCTGAGTTGGTGCAGTTTACAGAACATGGATATTTTAAAGGGCAGATGAGGTTAACTGCTGGTATTTTTTATAAAACGTATAAATATTATGAGATAGTTCTACGTTACCAAAAACGTTACATGGACATAAAAGTCAAAATGAAATGCTCATGATTCAGACGGACAGAGACATCTTAAGAAACTGTTCAATTTACTTCTATCATCAAATTGACTTTTTTTCTATTGATATCCTTTGTTTAAAAAGCATACTTAGGTAGGCTCAGGAACAACATTACTGGGATCTCACTGATGCTTGGCCGCTATTCACATATGCCCCCGGATTAATTCATTTCTGTTTGGGGGGGGTAACACAGAGCATTTTCTTGTTGCACTGCTGCTTGTGAATATCTAACAAATTAGATTAATTTGCACTTTTATGTGCACAAATTGTAAGCATCATTTGGGATTGAAAACAAATCATTTTGTAAACACAGAATAAAGAATGTGAAAACGATTGTGTGTCTGCTCAGTTCATTACTGGTACTGCACAGGATTTCTTCTGTTTTACACTTAGTTTTTCCTTCACATTAAACTGCTTCTGATAATAGACACTGTTCTGCATCTTCCCCTTAAAAGCAGCCAATAAACATATGCAGCAATACAATACCTGAAAGTGCTGCTTTGTTTATTTAGGTGACGTATCTATGGTTTCTCAGTAATACAGAACAATATAGAAAATACGACACAAAAAGCACATATAGCGCTGGTATAAATTGTTATTTTACAGATCCATACTTCTCTCAATTAGCAGACTATATTAATAATAAAATGCTACACATTAGATTTATAGGATGCAAGAAACATATACAGTGCACTTTATGTGAACGCTCCTCAGAAGGTTAAATTACAGCAGGAAATCATTATGGGATGCTATGAGAACCTAGGGAGATATTTGGAAGATTTTGAACTAAAAAGTGCAGAATTGTAACATTTCTAGAAGTGGGGTACAGAGCAGGAGAATAGAGAAGCAACAAGCGATCCCTTTTGTAAAACATAAAGGGGCAGTAACACCTTGAGAAATGAATATAAAACGTTTAGTTTTGTGCAGTAAATAAACTTTGGCTCTTTTATGTAATTTAACTCTGGAAATTGTGCATTTTCAGTTCTGAGAATTAGAAAATTCACTTTGCAGACTTATCAAGGCTAACCCTGCTACACATCTGTCCCTAACTGGATTCAGCAGATAACGGCTGCAAAACAATGACGTTTATACTACCAAAATGACTGTGGCTAGTCGCATCTTCTCCAAATAAGGCAAGTGGTGCGTGGAGTGTGAATATTGAAAAACAATTGCAGCAAACAAAGCGTCCATTTGTTTTGAAAATGTTGGACTTATGGCTAGGGTGACCATATTGCCGCTTTAAAAAGGGACACATATGAAAAATATATATGTCAGGGTTCTTATACAAAAGATTTCTTTAAACAGCCCAGAAAACATCCCTGACATATGTATTTTTCATATGTGTCCTTTTTTAACCCCTTGAGTGCTAACGACGGCTCTGAGCCGTCACAGAGTTTCCCACTCAGGTGCTAACGACAGCTCAAAGACATCGCTAGCACTCTCCCACCTTGAGGGAGATCTGGGGGCTCCAACCCGCTCCTACCCCGGCGATTGGGTCTGTATAATGACAGGCATCGCCGGGGCTTCACATTTTGCGTGCTGACGTCATGCGCAATGACATGATGACATCACTGTGCAACTTTATTTAAAAAAGACAATGGACAATATAGGGAAAGGGGGCATGCTGCTTAGAAGCCTGTATCTCCGGCATATAAGCAGCTACAGACCCCCAAGTCCCACTGTTGGAAAGGTAATTGCATAACCTTTCCAACAGTATATGTCTTGCGGATCTGAAAAGAAAAAAAGTTAAAACAAAATATATTTAAAAAAATTAAAAATGAAAAAAAAAAACTCAATTGTGCTTAGCACCCAGGTGGGAAAGTGCTTAGCACTCAAAGGGTTAAAGCGGCAATATGGTCACCCTACTTATGGCTGATATGTTATTCTATAGCAAGAGAACCGAACTGTACTGTGATAACAAGGTATTTAGTGTCCCTTTTATTTGAATAGGAAATAACAAAAACCTAGATGGAGCGTTCTTCTCATGTGTAAACCACACTAGCAGCTCTAGGAAGTAAATTTGTGAACTGTAACAAGAAAGTCATTTACTAACAACAAAATATCCCTTGTTTGTATTTTTCTTTGCTGTAGTGCACAAATAAAACACATTTTCTGCAACTCCTTAAAGCTGCTACAGATGTTGTCTTTCATTAAAACTTGTGTTGGTCACATTGGTATAACCCTTAAAACAGGCAGAAGAGCGTTGTCTGAATAATTATCCTATAATTACGCTTTAGAGATAGAAAGGCACAAACGTATTCATTACACACTACACGAAATTGTCTAGAAACCTGCAGCAGTTTCATAAAATGATTATTTAAAGCTTGACTTGAGAGACCCCAATACTCCTAGAGTTTTATGTACGGCTCCTTTTTATTTATTCTACTTATGTCTTTATACAACACCCCTGACTGGCTCCTAACAAAGTAATGTAGGCAAGTGCCATTAATATTCAGAGCCATTTGCATCTTCATTAAAGGGATGTGGGAGTGATGTATTTAATGTAATGGAGAATACAGAGCCTCTCGTAAGAAATATGAGTGGGGTTTTTGTGTGCAGTGGAGCTTTAGGGGTTAATAGTGTATGGGGGTATTCTTGTGATGGGTTGCGGCAGTTTATGGGTTAACAGTTTAGCGGGTAGTTTGCAATGGGGGTGCGGCAATTTAAGGGTTAATAGTTTAGAGGGCATTTTTGCAATGGGATTAATTCTGTTGAGGGTATATTGTGATGAGGTTGTGGCAGTTTAGCAGTTAATAGTGCAGAAGTAGTTTTGTGATGGGGTTGTGGCAGTTTAGGGGTTAATAGTGTAGCTAAATCAATTAATAATGCTCACAAGACACAAAAAATTAACCACTTGTTATCTAGCCAATAGTAAGCTAGGAACAGTAATGCAAAAATGACATGTACTATGGAATTAGTTTGTGTCATTTTTGCTTTAGAATGTCCCTTTAAAATGTAAGGCACCACTGCTATGCCCCTTTAAGACTAACATACTAGAATGCCAGAGAGCAGAAGCTAAGGGCAGAATGCTGTACTGCTTATTTTTTTACACTCCTGAGGTCGCACACAAAACGTCCTTAGTTTTTTATTATTCCAAATGTAGACAAAGTGCAGATAGAGAACCTTTAAATTAAAAGCACAACAAACCCTGTGGGTTTAATATTCAAAACCTTGCGGCCTGGAGAGAACATCACACTAAATATTTGGGATTTTTTTTTTAGACCTTGTACTGTAGAAGCCTCTGTGTCACATAAAGACACTACATAGGGACAGAACGTGTAGCAAGGTAAAATTTGTGTTTCTAAATAGTTTTTTTAAGGGCCTCGCGGTAGTGACGAGACTTCCTAGATCATCTCACCTGAGCAGTGAGGTTTTCAATATAAGGCCCTGTGAGACTGTTACTTAAACCAGTTCATGTGTATCTGCTCCTAACTGACCTCTGCAGAGATAATAAGAAACGGAAAATCCAGGTTAAAATGTGACTCTCTCTCTAAATCACTGAACACTGATGATGTTTTTATGTTTAATATATAAGGTGATATTATCCTAGGCAGCCGATATATCACATAGACCCCCTCATCCCTCCTGAAAGTCAGTTGTCGGCATGATAGAAATCCATTAACTCTTTTCACCATAAGCTTTCAAATACTGGTCAACATTTCAGATAAATGGTCCAATTCATTTAAATTACTTATACCGGAAAATTTAGATGGTCAGGTGATATAAATAAGGGACGGGAACACCTATACCCGAGAATTATATTATGATATGTAATGCTTAATTGCTATATCAAAAGCCTCAGTTAGCCAACTTTCTCCAATTGTATTTGTTAAGCTATACACACGAGGAACTCTGATATAGCTATGCCTACCGTCTTTATAAATTTAATCTACTAAACTTAATTTTTAAAAGGCAACAATATTTCATTCTTCGCATACGAAGCTGATGAGCTGTTGTTCGTTCCTGGTAGAGCGCTTCTCTCTTTGTATGCAAATGAATATGACCCTTGGGAAGTCTCCCTATGGGTGATGGGGGAAACCAGACGTGGACTTCTTGCCCAGAGTGCTTAGAGGAATGTGGCTGCACCTCACTGACGAGGCCCATAGGAGGCCGAAACGATTATCTGGGGTTGTCATGTTCCTTGTTCAGAGGAGAATTGCCTGGTATTTCGGGGCTGGACTGACCTTACTTGGCGGGATCAGACCGATATACTACAGGAAAGTTTTCTTCTGTGAAAAGCATACTGGTCTAAAAGAGGCTGCTTCCGGGTGGTAAATCGCCATAGAACAAGCTACTAAGCTGTTCGTTCCTGGTAGAGCGCTTCTCTCTTTGTATGCAAATATTTCATTCTTCATATATCTATGTTTATGCCCTTATCCCTACTAATATATATATATAAAAAAAAAAAAAAACATCAATTCTATACCCCCCCAAGAAAAATGAGCTTTCATTTCTGTGTGTTACCTTATTATTGACATTTGCCTGTTTACTATTGCCTAACATGTCTCAATCTATATACTTGATTTGCAAGCTGTGTCCCCCACATAGTTATGTCTATTTGTGTTTGCATTACACAAGGTATCGATTCATTGTTCAACTACTGCAACATTTCAGTCTGTTAATGTCTTGTATACTCATTATCTTTGTCAATGTACCAAAACTTCAATAATAATAAAAAAAATGACTATCTATTGCTTCATGAAGATTAAATATAAAAAAAGTATAAACAACTAATAGAGTTAAATATAAAATGTTATATGCACATTACACACATAACACAGCTGCAAGAACAATAAAGCTTCTACTGTATGAGCTAAGCACAGCAAACAAAGCCTTTACTGTGCAGCGCTCCTGTCACAGAGCGTAAGAATACCTAAGCGCAAGGTAACCGCAATATCCCAGTGACCAAGGAGTTAAATAGGAGAGTGGACCTGAAGACAGCTGCAGATACAGGAAGAAATACATTAGCCTGATGAATGTGCTCAGTGCTGGTTCCAGAGATCTTATTATGGGAGGGCATTTACCTGTACCTGTAGTAAATAATACTTTAAAGGGACAGTCTAGTCAAAATCAATTTTTCACAATTCAGATATGGCATGTAATTCTAAACAGCTTTCCAATTTACTTTTATCATCAAATTTGCAATTAGGATCATATGCTAATTGCTAAGCCTTTGAAAGCCACCTCTTATCTCATTGCATTTTGAAAGTTTTTTCACAACTAGAGGGCGTTAGTTCATGTGTGCCCTATAGATAACATTGTGCTCACTTCAATGAGTCAGTACTGTCTGCCAAAAGCACTGAGATAAGGGGGCAGTCTGCAAAGGCTTAGATACAAGGTAATCACAGAGGTAAAAAGTTTATTAATATAACTGTGATAAGGGGACAGTCTGCAAAGGCTTAGATACAAGGTAATCACAGAGGTAAAAGGTATATTAATATAACTGAGATAAGGGGCAGTCTGCAAAGGCTTAGATACAAGGTAATTACAGAGGTAAAAAGTGTATTAATATAACTGAGATAAGGAGCAGTCTGCAGAGGCTTAGATACAAGGTAATCACAGAGGTAAAAAGTGTATTAATATAACTGAGATATGGAGCAGTCTGCAGCGGCTTAGATACAGGGTAATCACAGAGGTAAAAAGTGTATTAATATAACTGAGATAAGGAGCAATCTGCAAAGGCTTAGATACAAGGTAATCACAGAGGTAACTAATATATTAATATAACTGAGATAAGGGGCAGACTGCAGAAGCTTAGATACAAGGTAATTATAGAGGTAAAAAGTGTATTAATATAACTGAGATAAGGGGCAGACTGCAGAATCTTAGATACAAGGTAATTATAGAGGTAAAAAGTGTATTAATATGACTGTGCTGGTTATGCAAAACTGGGGAATGGGTAATAAAGGGATTATCTATCTTTTTAAACAATTACAATTCTGGAGTAGACTGTCCCTTTAATTAGTGTGTGTGGGTGAGTTGTACTGAGCTTAAAAAAAAATAAAAAAATAAAAAAAAAACTTATCACATTGGGGCCGATTTATTAAGGACCGAATGGCCCCTAATGCTGCTGTTTCTGCGCGAGCCTTCAGGCTTGTCGGAAACAGGAGTTAAGAACCAGCGGTCTTAACCCCTTAATGACAAGTGACGTACCAGGTACGTCCTGCAAAAACTTGCAGTTAGTGACAATGGACGTACCTGGTACGTCACTTGTCTAAGAGAGTGCTGGAAGCGATCGCAATCGCTTCCAGCAGCTCTCAGGGTATTGCAGTGATGCCTCGATATTGAGGCATCCTGCAATACCCTTAGAAAGCATCCGATGCAGAGAGAGCCACTCTGTGGCCCTCTCTGCACCGGTAGCGATGCGGCCGGTTCGTTGGTGGGTGGGAGCGCAACAGGGAGGCGGGTGGGCGGCCCATCGCTACCCGGCATCCGGCTCCTGTAAGTGCAATGTGCACGCCGGGTGCCGGGAGCGTGCGGGGGCGCGCATGCGCGTGCGCGCACGCGCGCGATCACCTACCCACACTGACACCAATGAGTGGGAAGAGGGGGGAAAATATATATATATGAGGATCTGGGAGGGGGAGGGGGTTGGGGTATTGTGGGGGGCTGCTACACTACAGAAAAAATTAAATTAGTAATAAAAAATAATAATAAAAACACTTTTTTGGGGGGCAAATTGGGTACTGGCAGACAGCTGCCAGTACCCAAGATGGCGGCAATTAGGTAGGGGAGAGGGTTAGATTGCTGGGGGGGGGGATCATGGAGGTTGGGGCTAAGGCAGGAGTCCATCACAGCTAAAACATTTTATTTTTTTTTATTAAAAAAAATAAAAACTCCTTTTATTTAGTACTGGCAGACTTTCTGCCAGTACTTAAGATGGCGGGGACAATTGTGGGGTGGGGGAGGGAAGAGAACTGTTTGGGAGGGATCAGGGGGTGGGATGTGTCAGGTGGGAGGCTGATCTCTACCCTAAAGCTAAAATTAACCCTGCAAGCTCCATACAAGCTACCTAATTTAACCCCTTAACTGCTGGGCATAATTTACGTGTGGTGCGCAGCAGCATTTAGCGGCCTTCTACTTACCAAAAAGCAACCCCAAAGCCATATAAGTCTGCTATTTCTGAACAAAGGGGATCCCAAAGAAGCATTTACAACCATTTGTGCCTTAATTGCAGAAGCTGTTTGTAAATAATTTCAGTGGGAAACCTAAAGTTTGTGACAAAATTTGTGAAAAAGTGAACTTTTTTTTTTATTTGATGACATTTGGCGGTGAAATGGTGGCATGAAATATACCAAAATGGGCCTAGATCAATACTTTGGGTTGTCTTCTAAAAAAAAATATATACATGTCAAGGGATATTCAGGTATTCCTGACAGATATCAGGGTTCCAATGTAACTAGCGCTAATTTTGAAAAAAAGTTGTTTGGAAATAGCAAAGTGCTACTTGTATTTATGGCCCTATAACTTGCAAAAAAAGTAAAGAACATGTAAACATTGGGTATTTCTAAACTCAGGACAAAATTTAGAAACTATTTAGCATAGGTGTTTTTTGGTGATTGTAGATGTGTAACAGATTTTGGGGGTCAAAGTTAGAAAAAGTGTGTTTTTTTTCAATTTTTTCCTCATATTTTATATTTTTTTTATAGGAAATTATAAGATATGATGAAAATAATGGTATCCTTAGAAAGTCCATTTAATGGCGAGAAAAACGGTATATAATATGTATGGGTACAGTAAATGAGTAAGAGGAAAATTACAGCTAAACACAAACACTGCAGAAATGTAAAAATAGCCATTGTCATTAAGGGTAAGAAAATTGAAAAATGGTCCGGTCATTAAGGGGTTAAAGAGACATGAAATCCACATTTTTTCTTTCATGATTTAGAAAGAGCATGCAATTTTAAAAAACTTTCTAATTTACTTCTATTATCTAATTTGTTTTATTCTCTTGTTATTATTTGCTGAAAAGCATATCTAGATAGGCTCAGTAGCTGCTGACTGGTTCCTGCACATAGAAACCTTGTGTGATTGGCTCACCCATGTGAATTGCTTTTTCTTCAACTAAGGATATCTAAAAAATGAAGCAAAATAAATAATAGAAGTAAAATGTAATATTGTTTAAATTTGTATTCTCTATCTGAATCATGAAAGAAAAATTTTGAGTTTAGTGTCCCTTTAAGACCGCTGTTCCTTAACTCGTCCGCTGCCTCTGAAACTGTGGACAGCAAATCCGCTCAATCGTATACGATCAGGTTGATTGATACCCCCCTGCTAGTGGCCGATTGGCCGTGAATCTGCAGGGGGCAGCATTGCACAAACAGTTCACCAGAACTGCTTGTGTAATGATAAATGCTGCCAACAGTGTATGCTGTCGGCATTTAGCTATGCAGGGCGGACATGATTTGCTATAGCAAATTATGTCCGCCCGGGGTATGATAAATCTACCCCATTGTGTTTTCTACTTACAATAGATTAAATCTAAAGAAATTGTCCCAACCAAAATGCCAACACTTTTAGAAGTGTCACATTTTCTTTTGTTTGACTACATATTCTACATCTTCATGCATCTTCAATTATTTGTGTTGTAAACAAGTATTTCATATAAAAAAGCAGAATCTATGTTATTTTAATTCAGTTATTTTGAGTCTTTACTTTGAATGACAGAACCACATTCCATACATTTTTATAAACTATAAAATGATTAAGTTCACTGACAGAGCAACACTGACCTCTTGTGACCAGATCTGAATATTACAGGCCATAACATGAATTACTGCATGGATCTTTTGAGACAGAAAATCATTATCCTATTATTTCACTGTAATGAACACACGTTGTGCTACATTCTCTTTGCATGTTTTCACAAACATTAGGTGAAGTTAATTAATTGAAAAGTTGATTGCACAATACAAAAGATCACAGAGAAGCTGTTTCAATAACTCATGGTGAAAGCCAAAAATTCTGTGTTTTTTCTAACAATGTTATAGGAGAACCTGAAAATACAGTCACTATAAAATGTAATTACAGCCTTCCAAATATCATTATCCCAGGAATTTATAGCTATTGATGGACTAAAGTTCAAATCTGTGAGGCAACTTATGTTAGTTGGTTGCTGCTTATGTGAAATTGCATGTCTAGACTCCAAGATAGATTATCAAGCCAGACACAAAAAGGTTTTAATGGGGAATGAAATTCACTGAGAACAGAGAATATTCCTCAAACAGAGGGACAGACTGCCCAGTATTACCATAAGGGATATTGTTGATATTTATTTTTATTTTATTTTTCCCTATTATCATTTATCACATCATATGTCTATATAGGACCTATACACTTTTCGGTCCTGTGTATTAATATCAATATTTGTATATTGGATTTTGTATTTTAAATTTGAACTTGATATATATATATATATATATATATATATATATATATATATATATATATATATATATATATATATATATATATATATATATATTCTGTGCACAGTGCTTCCCCTTTTCCCCTTTGTCCCTTCCCTTTCAACATAATTTTATATATACAGTATGTACAAAGTGTTAGAATATCACACCCACTCTGTTACCAGGGGAGAGGGATAAGCTGCCTTAGTGTCTGCGCTACTAAGGCCCACTTGAGAGAAAAAGTTTTGAATATGCTGCTGAATCCTCAGGAAGTAATTTACAGGCTTAAAAACTAAAAAAGATTAAAAGCCTGGAAAAAGAGGTTTGTATGAAGAAAAGGGGTTTGATATAGTGCCTATTCAAAACCACAGATAGACCAATATAAAGAAATAAGTGTGTATATATATATATATATATATATACACACACACACACACACACACATGCTTATTGTTTTTTAATTATTTTTATTTATATTTTATTTTTATTTTATTATTTTTTTATGTTTCCACAATAAGCACGTGTGTATATGTGTGTGTGTGTGTATATATACACACACACACACATTTCTTCATATTGGTCTATCTGTGGTTTTGAATAGGCGCTATCTCAAACCCCTTTTCTTCAATAAAAATTGTTACACAGGAAATTAGCACATCTTGGCAAGTATCCCCGCTTGCTTTTACCCAGTAAAACTCCATATACACTGTTACCAATGCACAAGAGGATTCTGGGTAAGATATGCAAATGAGATATCCAACATCTAAGTTTTTTGCTTTATTCTGTGTTAACACAGCGATTCCCTAATAGGGAGAGTGCAGCAAATACAGAAATCACTGCTAGACAGCCTGTTTCGTTCTTGTTGGAACTCATCAGTAGCAGATAGATTTCTGATTGCTGCTTAGGTAAAGCTCATTTCAGGGTTAAATCAAAATCCATTCAAATTATGGTGGAATCGCTGTCTTAACACAGAATAAAGCCAAAAATCTGAGATGTTGGATATCTCATTTGCATGTCTTACCCAGAATCCTCTTGTGCATTGGTAACAGTGTATATGGAGGAGTTTTTCTGGGTAAAAGCAAGCAGGGAACTTGCCTAGATGTGCTAATATTGTATGCAACAATTGTTATTGATTAACTTTTGAGACATGGAGGATTTTAATCTTATATATACAGGGAGTGCAGAATTATTAGGCAAGTTGTATTTTTGAGGATTAATTTTATTATTGAACAACAACCATGTTCTCAATGAACCCAAAAAACTCATTAAAGGGCCACTGTAAGTAAATATTTTCTATGCCTGTTACTAACTAACTACCCCAAATACGCTTTTTATCAATAGCATTTCATTAACATATCTCTACCGTATATCAGAAATCTTGTCTGCAAATTTAATTGTTTTCCAAACCCACTCCGTGGGTATCCTTTGCTCTGTACCAATCCGTTTACAATACCTAGGTTTCAAAATGGCGCTTTAAACACAATTTAATTGGTTTAAGTATTTTGAACACGCAGTGCTGAAAATAGTGGGCAGGATAACGTGACATCATCGGGGAATAAAAGATATAACTTTTATAACGTTATGAAACTTCGTTTTGGAGAAAATATAGGTCAGTAGGTTTTAATTAATGTTTATTAACTTTAATATGTTAGTTGTTTGGCTTAAAAATTATAACAGAAAGTAATCCTTTAATATCAAAGCTGAATAGTTTTGGAAGTAGTTTTTAGTTTGTTTTTAGTTATAGCTATTTTAGGGGGATATCTGTGTGTGTGCAGGTGACTATTACTGTGCATAATTATTAGGCAACTTAACAAAAAACAAATATATACCCATTTCAATTATTTATTTTTACCAGTGAAACCAATATAACATCTCAACATTCACAAATATACATTTCTGACATTCAAAAACAAAACAAAAACAAATCAGTGACCAATATAGCCACCTTTCTTTGCCAGGACACTCAAAAGCCTGCCATCCATGGATTCTGTCAGTGTTTTGATCTGTTCACCATCAACATTGCGTGCAGCAGCAACCACAGCCTCCCAGACACTGTTCAGAGAGGTATACTGTTTTCCCTCCTTGTAAATCTCACATTTGATGATGGACCACAGGTTCTCAATGGGGTTCAGATCAGGTGAACAAGGAGGCCATGTCATTAGATTTTCTTCTTTTATACCCTTTCTTGCCAGCCAAGCTGTGGAGTACTTGGACGCGTGTGATGGAGCATTGTCCTGCATGAAAATCATGTTTTTCTTGAAGGATGCAGACTTCTTCCTGTACCACTGCTTGAAGAAGGTGTCTTCCAGAAACTGGCAGTAGGACTGGGAGTTGAGCTTGACTCCATCCTCAACCCGAAAAGGCCCCACAAGCTCATCTTTGATGATACCAGCCCAAACCAGTACTCCACCTCCACCTTGCTGGCGTCTGAGTCGGACTGGAGCTCTCTGCCCTTTACCAATCCAGCCACGGGCCCATCCATCTGGCCCATCAAGACTCACTCTCATTTCATCAGTCCATAAAACCTTAGAAAAATCAGTCTTGAGATATTTCTTGGCCCAGTCTTGACGTTTCAGCTTGTGTGTCTTGTTCAGTGGTGGTCGTCTTTCAGCCTTTCTTACCTTGGCCATGTCTCTGAGTATTGCACACCTTGTGCTTTTGGGCACTCCAGTGATGTTGCAGCTCTGAAATATGGCCAAACTGGTGGCAAGTGGCATCTTGGCAGCTGCACGCTTGACTTTTCTCAGTTCATGGGCAGTTATTTTGCGCCTTGGTTTTTCCACACTCTTCTTGCGACCCTGTTGACTATTTTGAATGAAACGCTTGATTGTTCGATGATCACGCTTCAGAAGCTTTGCAATTTTAAGAGTGCTGTATCCCTCTGCAAGATATTTCACTATTTTTGACTTTTCTGAGCCTGTCAAGTCCTTCTTTTGACCCATTTTGCCAAAGGAAAGGAAGTTGCCTAATAATTATGCACACCTGATATAGGGTGTTGATGTCATTAGACCACACCCCTTCTCATTACAGAGATGCACATCACCTAATATGCTTAATTGGTAGTAGGCTTTCGAGCCTATACAGCTTGGAGTAAGACAACATGCATAAAGAGGATGATGTGGTCAAAATACTCATTTGCCTAATAATTCTGCACTCCCTGTATATATATATATATATATATATATATATATATATATATACACATATACTTTATACTTGTTATATACTTGTTATATGAGTGTAAAGTTAAATTGCTACTTGTGTAATGTTAATATGTTTGTGTTCCACTTGTAATCTAGCCCAATATGTATAATTAACCCCTTTGCTTTAAACCTCTGTGCTAAGTTGTTAGTTTTTTTTTTATGCTGCTTAAATTTACATTTCAGAGAGTAACGCACACTTAATTAATTAATATATTTATGTTAGACATGTGCATTTTCTTTCATTACAAATTCGAACTAAATTGATCAAATTTGGAGCTTGGGACCTATTCGAATATCCAAATCAAATCTTTACCGGAAATCATACTAATCCGAATGGATTTGTTCCGAAAGATTCTAATCTTTTGGAGTTATTCGGATTCATTCCGATGTGCATGGCGCAGTTGTCTGACTTTGTGTAAATAATATTATTAAATCCAAAGAACCACTAAATCGGTAGATAATGGGATATAATTAACAAATAATTAAAATATGAGTGAGATTGAACAGGTAAAAGTTTTAAGTTCAGTGTTGGACGAGTATGGTTATGTATTTGTATAACTTGGGTATTTTTCTTACCAATCCGAATCGATGTAACATAACTAACAAATGAGCGTAGTGTCATATTCTTCTATGGACTTCTTGTCCAATCAGCTGATTCCTTTTGTTTTGTGGGTTAGATTACTGTCACACTGATAGTCTTCAAGTCCAATAATCAGATTATTTTACTTTTGTGGGTTGGATTACCTATCCCTACCTCTACGATCACTACCCCTATTGCTTACACTCTCCCTAACTCCACAGTCCCTATCCCTACGTCCACTCTCTTTACCTCCAATATCCCTACCTCGACTCTCCCTAGTAACTCCACTGTCCCTATCACCTCCATGAACCCTCCCTACCAAATCCACAATTTCTCTAACAGACATCATTAACACTAACTAGTAATACAACCTGCTCTTCTACTCACAAAACAAAACTAAGATATTAGTTACATGGGTGTGGCTATAGTGTGCAGGAGTGATGCAAGCGTAATTGTCATGCTGCCGGATTGGCTGCACAGTCTAAATATGAATAATAATAAGGATAAGTGTTTAAATGAAATATTACATTTATTTTAACAGTGTAATACATTTATTAATAATATTGATTATCGAATCAAATAGAAAACAAATGTATCTGAAATTATAGAACCGAGTAAGTTCCGAAATAACGATTTAACGGAATATAAATCATTTTGCTGAAATAACGAATAATTCAGAAATTACGAATGATTTGATAACTTTTTCGAATGAATCCGAATTTCCGAATTCGGCATATCACGAATGTAACCGAAACGAATTACTGACACATACCAAATCAATCCGACTATATCGAACCGAAAAAAACCCTGAATCAAAACTAATTTTCCGTTTGTGCACATGTCTAATATATACAGTATATATATATATATATATATATATATATATATATATATATATATATATATATATATATATATATATATATATATATACACACATAGATACATACACACAAACACACATTTTCAGCAGGTCCAGAATATACAATTATATTTATATTTTATTTGATGTTTTTTTTAATGTGTATATGATTTTAGTTTTTTTAATGTACATATGATTTTAGCAAACAACATTGAAAATAGTGATCATCTAACTAAATTGCCATCAGGATAGATACATTTGAAAGAGAGGACCATGCAGAGTTTTAATATAAACTAGAGGGGGTCATTTTAAATAAGCACAATAAAAACATATTTTTGCCAGTTTATCTCAGTGATCACCTGACTATACAGACTCAATTCACGTATTAATTTTAAAAAGGAACTTAACAATGTAAAATAAACTTTATTGGGGTCTGTATATATTTTTTAGATTTTTTTTGATGCTGTGTCCCTAAAGATCCCCTCCTCAGTAAACTCCCATGTTGTGCATGTTGTGTGTTACAGCCTTTAAAAAGAGCAGATGATTCTCTTTCACGTTAGAGGTCTCGTACATCTGTAGCTAATAAGGGAGCAGAGATTAAGGGCTTTGAAAAAACTCCCCTATCCAGCTTCCGTCCAACTCCTTTAACTTCCTGGTTCCGCCCCTTTGTAAAATTCCCACATGGATTCGCCTTGAAAGTACCACCCACTTTACCGTGAATGATAATAGACTGTAGTACAGTAAATCACCAAAAGCAGCTTTGAATGATCCCCATCCGTGACTGATTTTGCACACAGGCAGCATTGGGTAATCATGCACATACAATTGGTTAAAGGAATAGTAAAGTCAAATTTAAAAGGAACATGAAACCCAAATGTATTTCTTTCATGATTCAGGTAGAGAATGAAATAAAAAAAAATAAAAAAATCCAATTTACTTATATAATCAAATTGACTTCATTTTTTTGGTATTTTTTGTTGAAGGTGCAGCAATGCACTGGGAGCCAGCTGAACACATCAGTTGACCAACGACAAGAGGAATATGCAGCCACTAATCAGCAGCTAGCTCCCAGTAGTGCACTGGTGTTCCTGAGCCTACTTATGTATTCTTTTCAGCAAAGGACACTATGAGAACGAAGCAAATTAGATAATAAGTAAATTGGTAAGGTGTTTAAATTTTCTTGTTCTATCTGAATAACGAAAGGGACAGGAAAGTCCAAATGAAACTTGCAGAATTCAGAGAAAGCATTTCATTTTAAGACACTTTTAAATTGACTTCTATATTCAAATGTGCTTTGTTTACTTTGTATCCCATGTTGAAAAATAATATGCACATATCATACACTAGTGGGAGCTAGCTGCTGACTGCACACATTTGTCTCTTGTGATTGGCTAACTAGATGTGTTCAACTAGCTCTCAATAGGCAATGCTGCTCTTTCAGCAAAGGATATCAAGAAAATGAAGCCATTTGATAATAGAAGTAAATTGAAAGGTTGTTTAAAATTGTATTTTCTATGGGAACCCTGAGAGAAAAAAAAATGTGTTTCAAATCCCTTTAATTTTGATTTGACTGCCCATTTAAGCTTTCATGATTTAAACAGAACTTGCCCTTTTAACCCCTTGATGACAAGGTGCAAGTGCTTAGATGGAAACAAAGTTCTGGTGTAAACACTTGCTGTAAAAATGAACCTGTGCGGTCGTTAATGCAAGGCCAGGATTGGATCATGGGGGACTGACTACGCTGCTAGCCACGCCCCCAGTCTGATTTCTGCTTGCGTTAAAGGGAGAGGCTGCAGGATGCCATATAAGGAGTTAAAGTCCAGCTCTGTTAGGATGGCATTGACTGTCCTAATGGCATAAAGGGGTTAAACAACTTTTCTTCTGTTATCGGATTTGCTTTGTTCTTTTGGTTTCCTTTGCTGAAATGTCAGTCCCAGAGCAGTAATGCACCACTGGGAGCTAGCTAAGTACATCGTTGAGCCAATGACAAGATCCAGCTAGCTCCCAGTAGTGCATTACATAGCTTTTTAATGAACAATACCATGGAATGAAGTAAGTTTAATAACAGAAATAAACTGAAATGTTTTGTTAAACTGGGTGCTATATGTTAAACGGACAGGAAAGTCACAATTAAACAAGTTCACTCTTGTTAATTATATTTCATTCTCTTGCTATCTTTTGTTTAAAGGCATATGTGCATATCCCAGCACTATCAGTAGCAGAAATGCCACAGCCATTCACCAGTTTCCCTTGTACCCTAAATATCTTTGTGCTCAACTTTTGCGCCCCAATTTATGTAATCTTCAACCACCCCTGGTGTGTATGAAGGTTTGTGACTCCATATAGCTAAAGAATGACTAATTTCAGTCTTTTGTTAGAATTAAAGGGACAGTCTAAATGTTTTATTGTTTAAAAAGACAGATAACATCTTTACTACCCATTTGCCCAACCAACATTATTATACTAATATCCTTTATAAACGTTACAAACACTAAAGCACTTTATAGAACCAAAACCTTTATACTTTATCTTTAATATTTAAACACCTATTATAATAATAATATTATTCTAAGGCTAATGAATATATCATTATGTCTATCATGCATTTACTGTTTTATAGATGCAACAAAGAAAAAGCAAAGACCAAAATAAATGACTCTTTCAAAAATACTGTTTCTCTTCTCTGCATGCAAACACTGCTGCCATATAGTGCACATGACACGTACACAGTCCTGAGCCTACTGCAGTATGTTTTCAAACAAAGAATACCCAGAAAAGAAAACAAGTTTCTTTCTTAACCCCTTCCCGCCGTTAGGACGTTACATGCCGTACTAACTGCGCTGTGCTTTAGAACACATGGAACATTCTAACCGTTCCGAAACTTTGTTCTGATGTAGACAAATAAGTCCCAGCAGGAAGGGGTTAATAGAAGTAATCTGATTTTTTTTTTTTTAATTGTACATTCTATCTGAATCATGAAATTTTGAAATGTATGTCCCTTTAACAACCTATCTTTTCCTCTGCACATGGTAACTTAATTCTATTTCCTCATTCATTTTTTAAGACTCTCTATTTTTAATGTAAAGTTTCTCATTAGATTTTCTTTTTACCGCGTGAGATTAATTGTAATTGATCACTAGAGCACAGTGCTCGCAATCAGCTGCATATTCTCTGCCTTATACAGACCCCTCACATCACAACGTATAATATGTCTCTTTCATGCTACTCATATGATTAGATGTCAGAAGGATATTAAGTAATTAAGGTAATTAAATATCCACCTATAATTAATTTCACACAGCTCACTGTTTCTGCCAGCAGTTTTGATATTGAAAAACTAATCGTAAAATAGTAAAAGCACATAATAATATTAGGTTTGAGAAATCAACATAACAAAAACATTTAAAAAACAACAACTTTCTAATACTATTAAATAGAAATGTGTGGATACATAATGTAGTCTGCAGACAATTTATGAATTTTTTTTGTAGCTATAATTTTCTTCAGTGTTTACATGTATTTGATATAAACCAAGTAGGGCTGCAACTAACGATTATTTTCATAATCGATTAATCGGCCGATTATTTTTTCGATTAATCGACTAATCGGATAAAAAGAGAATCAATAATAATTTTCTATGTTTTAAATAAAATTCACATAATGAGTGTTACAAATATAAACTTCAGACTAAAACTTTACATTAACACAACTGTTTCTTCAAATTTTTTATTTTTTTTTCAACTGTTTTTTTTAAGCAACAGAGCACAGTTTTATAATTAAACAAAACCACAAACTGTTTGAAAAGAGGTAGAACTAGAAAGAGTTAGGCTATCACTGTTAATAACATTCTGTTATTCACTCTTTCAGAAACTTTGCATTGAAATGCAAAAATCTCAACATGTCCACATGCTTCTGGCTAAGGCTGGTTCTTTGTTTGCAGCTATATTTCCTGCAGCAGAGAAAAGGCTGTTGAGGTGTATAAGTAGGGTTTTGCCAATTTCACCAAAGTGGGATATTTATCTTTGTTAGCTCTTCACCAATGCTAAGTGTTTTCTACCTTGGCAAGGGGCCTCTCAATAAAGTAACCCTTGACTTCATTCTAACATAAAAATATCTTGAATATCTATATGCAATGGTAAATAACCAGCTATAAGGTTAGGGGAAATATCTAGTCCGCTCTAAAAATAACGAATTATTGAGGTTGAATCTGGTACATATTATCACAATTTATTAAAAATATAAAAAAACAATAAAAAACAAGATCAAAAGCGCTAAGGACTGTATATCATTAACAGCACAAAGCCTTACACATTTATTTATACAGTACATATAATCAGCAAGAGCAAGCAATACGCTAATAATTGTGCAAACAGATAATAGTGCACATCAATTTAAATAACTCCCATCAATCTAGGGGCAAGGTGTAAACAACAAGCTTGGCACTATATCATGAAAAGCATAGTCCCAAATCACCAGATTTAATATAAACAATCCAAATGATGACTATTATATCTGGGTTGCACATAAACCAGGGGTAGTTGTAAACATATATTGTCCTGAAAAAGTGAAAAGTAAAATGTCTGTAGACGTCCTTTAGGCTAAGGACATAACCATAAAACACAATACCATATGCAGGAGTTCATTGGAGTGAAGCAGCTGGTGTTGTGCACAGACCAACTAATTGCAAACCGATTAATCGATTATGAGATTCGTTGACAACTATTTTCATAATCGATTATTATCGATTATGCCGATTAGTTGTTGCAGCTCTAAAACCAAGTGATTTAAAGGGATACAAAAACAGAATTTATGTTTACCTGATAAATTTCTTTCTCCTACGGTGTGTCCGGTCCACGGCTTCATCCTTACTTGTGGGATATTCTCATTGCCTACAGGAAATGGCAAAGAGAGCACACAGCAAAGCTGTCCATATAGCCTCCCCTCTGGCTCCGCCCCACAGTCATTCGACCGACGGTTAGGAGAAAAAGGAGAAACCATAAGGTGCCGTGGTGACTGTAGTGTACAAAAATAAAAATTTTAAACCTGACTAAAAGCCAGGGCGGGCCGTGGACCGGACACACCGTAGGAGAAAGAAATTGATCAGGTAAACATAAATTCTGTTTTCTCCTACATTGGTGTGTCCGGTCCACGGCTTCATCCTTACTTGTGGGAACCAATACCAAAGCTTTAGGACACGGATGAAGGGAGGGAACAAGTCAGGTAACCTAAACGGAAGGCACCACTGCTTGCAAAACCTTTCTCCCAAAAATAGCCTCCGAAGAAGCAAAAGTATTGAATTTGTAAAATTTGGTAAATGTATGCAGAGAAGACCAAGTTGCTGCCTTACAGATCTGCTCAACAGAAGCCTCATTCTTGAAGGCCCAAGTGGAAGCCACAGCCCTAGTAGAGTGAGCTGTAATTCATTCAGGAGGCTGCCGTCCGGCAGTCTCATAAGCTAATCGGATGATGCTTTTCAGCCAAAAGGAAAGAGGTAGCAGTAGCTTTCTGACCTCTCCTCTTACCAGAATAGACGACAAACAATGATGATGTCTGTCTGAAATCCTTTGTTGCTTCTAAATAGAATTTTAATGCACGAACCACATCTAGGTTATGTAACAAACGTTCCTTCTTCAAAACTGGATTCGGACACAGAGAAGGAACAACTATTTCCTGGTTAATATTCCTATTGGAAACCACCTTTGGAAGAAAACCAGGCTTGGTACGTAAAACTACCTTATCTGTATGAAAAACCAGATAGGGTGAAGTACACTGCAAAGCAGACAATTCAGAAACTCTTCTAGCAGAAGAAATAGCAACCAAAAACAGAACTTTCCAAGATAGTAACTTAATATCTATGGAATGTAAAGGTTCAAACAGAACCCCTTGAAGAACTGAAAGAACTAAATTCAGACTCCATGGAGGAGTCACAGGTCTGTAGACAGGCTTAATTCTGACCAATGCCTGTACGAACGCCTGAACATCTGGCACAGCTGCCAGACGTCTGTGTAACAAGACAGACAGAGCAGATATCTGTCCCTTTAAAGAACTGGCTGACAGACCTTTCTCCAGACCTTCTTGGAGAAAGGAAAGAATCCTTGGAATTCTAATTTTACTCCATGAGTAACCCTTGGATTCGCACCAAGAGAGATATTTCTGCCATATCTTGTGGTAAATTCTCCTGGTTACAGGCTTTCTAGCCTGAACCAGAGTATCTATAACAGATTCCGAAAACCCACGCTTAGATAGAATCAAGCGTTCAATTTCCAAGCAGTCAGCTACAGAGAAACTAGGTTTGGATGTTCGAATGGACCTTGCACTAGAAGGTCCTGTCTCAATGGTAGCTTCCATGGTGGAGCCGATGACATATTCACCAGGTCTGCATACCAAGTCCTGCGTGGCCACGCAGGAGCTATTAGAATCATTGAAGCCTTCTCCTATTTGATCCTGGCTACTAGCCTGGGGAGTAGAGGAAACGGTGGAAAGACATACGCTAGATTGAATGACCAAGGCGCCACTAATGCATCTACCAATGTCGCCTTGGGATCCCTGGACCTGGACCCGTAGCGTGGCACCTTGGAGTTCTGACGAGACGCCATCAGATCCAGATCTGGAATGCCCCATAGTTGAGTTAACTGGGCAAAGACCTCCGGGTGAAGTTCCCACTCCCCCGGATGGAAAGTCTGACGACTCAAATAATCCGCCTCCCAGTTGTCTACTCCTGGGATGTGAAATGCAGATAGATGGCAGGAGTGATCCTCCGCCCATTTGATGATCTTGGATACTTCTCTCATCGCCAGGGAACTCTTCGTTCCTCCCTGATGATTGATGTACGCTACAGTCGTCATGTTGTCCGACTGAAATCTTATGAATTTGGCCTTCACTAGTTCACTTTATGAAATGTATACCCCAGTGTCTTAATGCTTTGAAAGTATTGCACACCAAATTTCAAGCCACTTAACCCCTAAATGTCCAAACCGGAGCAAAAATAACAATTAACCGATTAAAACACACTACAGTCCCTGCCAGAGTCTTTGCTGTGGCGTTTACCTTCCTTAGGGGTTATTCGCAACAGTAATAAGCCTCTCTGAAGTCCTTTTCTAAGCCTCTGAACCTTCCACGTGAAGCTGCATGAACTGCCTAGTGAAAAGTAACTGCGCAACTGAGGCGCGAAAATGAGGCCTCCTCCCTCTGCATTCCAGAGTGAAGGTGCCTTTCTGACAAGATTAGATGTCTAAACGGCTGTCAGGCGAAAATAAAGTTCCCCAAAAGTGTTTCAAAGTTTGCAAAACATTCCAAATGTCACCTAAACATGATAAAAACCAAGCAACTTAGCCCATAATAGTGTCAACCAGCATAGAAAGTATAAGCAGGGATAGAGGCGCCAATGGTGCAGGTAAATGGTGGTACAGATAGCAGTAATAGCCCAGTATACACAGGGTACTCACATTTATGGAAGGCACTCACTTGTACCTATAGAGACGGGCTGGATTTTAGCAGCAATCCAGCTAGCTGGTCCAGGGTGAGCTGGCTGGTTCGTGGGTGTTAGAGTGCAGATACTCTAAAGTAGCATAGCAAGGCAGTACCATATATAACACTGCGAGTGGATTTATATAAAAAATGAATTTATTTAAAATGTATAAAAAAGTTTGCCACTCATAACAGTGTTTAAAGAAATAAATGGTACATCAGGAATACATGCGACGCGTTTCTCAGTTAAAAACTGTTTCCTCAGGCATGTTTTTACACAAATATTTACTCCTTATATAGGGCTATGCTACTAAACAACACCCACACCCCGCCCCCCACAATTGGCATGACACAAACCAATCAGTGTCCCTCATTCAAAATGTTGCCGCCCCTGGGTTAATAAGATCACATAAATACTTAGATGGGAGTGTATTTACTTATAATATATATAGATGCCCTTACTACTTCTTAAATTTTGTGTATATGTATGTAAATATTTCGTAATGACATAGTGTTTTTGCGGCCAAAATTTGATGGTAACGAGTATTCGTCAATTCTATGTTCTGATTGGATGTCCCAGCCGTCAATCATCGTGTATTAGTCAGACCTGTGCTGCTTGCTTAGGATTCGTCTACATAGCCATCAATTCTATGTTCTAATTGGATATCCCAGCCGTCAATCATTGTGTATTAGTCGGACCTGTGCTACTTGCTTAAGATTCGTCTACATAGCCATCAATCTAAACTGCTTGTAACTTGTTACTGGTGGGTGTAATATCCAATGGATAGGCTCATATCAGGCGTGCCCCCACTTTGCTGTCATCAGTGGTACACTACAATGGGCGCCCATCGTGAATATCCATTGGTTGCTGCATAGTGATTGTACTGCCGGAAGTTATATTGAGCGGGGATCACTATTGGACAGCGTGTAATGTAAACAAAGTGCCCTATTGGTCAGAACCCCGGGTAGTGTCGGTATTTACAAAGTGATATTGGATCTGAATAAATCTGAATGTAATAAAAGTGAACCATCTATTAGTCAATATTATTTAAACGGTGATCGTGTCAATAGGTAACGCAATATATTTGCTAAGATTAAATGTAAAAAGTACTATATGTGGAAATACATAACGCAATAATTTTGCTCATTATTTGTGCATCCATAACATCGATGGATACCGAGTGGATGGTATAAAAATGTAAGTGAAATTGAAGTGTAAGTGATAGGTGAACCTGATACTCATATATGTATAACCACCATTTAATAAATAAACCGCCTAGAATAAAGATAGAATCTATATAGTAAACGGACCCTTAGTGGGTTGTGCCAGTGTAATTAATCGTACATATAAAGTTACTTATGTTCTATTTAGAAGTAAAATTGTGTTCTATTAAAAATAAAATTATGTGAATCACATTGTTCATTAGTGTATGAATATAGTGTACCAATAGGAACCTATTGTTTGGTCTGTCAAACATAAACATTAGTAAGTATAAAGTATGTTAATATGATCCATTTATCAGATCACCAGGTAAACCCTATATCTCAAATATCCAGTCATAAAAACTAGTAAGTGTGAAGTATATTAATATGGTCCATTCATCGGATCACAAGCTGGACCCTACATCTCAAGTGTCCAGTCTATGGGTCATGAAGCATATTGATGTGATACATTTATATGATCTGTACAAAAAGTAGACCAAATGTCTCACATTTATATGATCTGTACAAAAAGTAGACCAAATGTCTCAAGTAGACCAAATGTCTCAAGTGGATTTTCTTCCATGTGTAATGGACTTACACATATGGCCATATGTGTAAGTCCATTACACATGGAAGAAAATCCATAATATCACATGCAACAGGGGAAGAACACCAGATCAGAGAACATTTGACTTGTGACTCTGGTCATGTAATCTATGCACTTACTTGTGCATGCGGGGTCCAGTATATTGGACGCACCTCTAGAAAGATACGCCTCAGGTGGGGGGAACACAAACGGAATATAATCAAACATTCATCCAAACATAGTGTATCAAGGCACTATTGCACTAAAAGTAGGACAGGTAAATGTCAATTTAGTATTACACCTTTGGAGAGTATTCCCAAAAGTCACCATTACAATAGATTCATGCGTCTGAGACAAAGGGAAACATACTGGATTTTTAAATTTCAAACACTCTTTCCCACAGGGCTGAATGAAGTTATAGATTCCATGGCTTTTATCTAACATTATGGTAGACGGTTAGTCTACATCTATCTTGAGAAAGATCGAAACAGTATAATACCCACAGTTTATTTTCCCACCCCGCTTTAGGGGGGATCGCCCTAGATAGGGGCATACCGTAGTAGATTTATGAGCCCTTTGACCCATAGACTGGACACTTGAGACATTTGGTCTACTTTTTGTACAGATCATATAAATGTATCACATCAATATGCTTCATGACCCATAGACTGGACACTTGAGATGTAGGGTCCAGCTTGTGATCCGATGAATGGACCATATTAATATACTTCACACTTACTAGTTTTTATGACTGGATATTTGAGATATAGGGTTTACCTGGTGATCTGATAAATGGATCATATTAACATACTTTATACTTACTAATGTTTATGTTTGACAGACCAAACAATAGGTTCCTATTGGTACACTATATTCATACACTAATGAACAATGTGATTCACATAATTTTATCTTTAATAGAACACAATTTTACTTCTAAATAGAACATAAGTAACTTTATATGTACGATTAATTACACTGGCACAACCCACTAAGGGTCCTTTTACTATATAGATTCTATCTTTATTCTAGGCGGTTTATTTATTAAATGGTGGTTATACATATATGAGTATCAGGTTCACCTATCACTTACACTTCAATTTCACTTACATTTTTATACCATCCACTCGGTATCCATCGATGTTATGGATGCACAAATAATGAGCAAAATTATTGCGTTATGTATTTCCACATATAGTACTTTTTACATTTAATCTTAGCAAATATATTGCGTTACCTATTGACACGATCACCGTTTAAATAATATTGACTAATAGATGGTTCACTTTTATTACATTCAGATTTATTCAGATCCAATATCACTTTGTAAATACCGACACTACCCGGGGTTCTGACCAATAGGGCACTTTGTTTACATTACACGCTGTCCAATAGTGATCCCCGCTCAATATAACTTCCGGCAGTAGAACCAATGGGAGACACCGGTTACAATCACTATGCAGCAACCAATGGATATTCACGATGGGCGCCCATTGTAGTGTACCACTGATGACAGCAAAGTGGGGGCACGCCTGATATGAGCCTATCCATTGGATATTACACCCACCAGTAACAAGTTACAAGCAGTTTAGATTGATGGCTATGTAGACGAATCTTAAGCAAGTAGCACAGGTCCGACTAATACACAATGATTGACGGCTGGGATATCCAATTAGAACATAGAATTGACGGCTATGTAGACGAATCCTAAGCAAGCAGCACAGGTCTGACTAATACACGATGATTGACGGCTGGGACATCCAATCAGAACATAGAATTGACGAATACTCGTTACCATCAAATTTTGGCCGCAAAAACACTATGTCATTACGAAATAGTTACATACATATACACAAAATTTAAGAAGTAGTAAGGGCATCTATATATATTATAAGTAAATACACTCCCATCTAAGTATTTATGTGATCTTATTAACCCAGGGGCGGCAACATTTTGAATGAGGGACACTGATTGGTTTGTGTCATGCCAATTGTGGGGGGCGGGGTGTGGGTGTTGTTTAGTAGCATAGCCCTATATAAGGAGTAAATATTTGTGTAAAAACATGCCTGAGGAAACAGTTTTTAACTGAGAAACGCGTCGCATGTATTCCTGATGTACCATTTATTTCTTTAAACACTGTTATGAGTGGCAAACTTTTTTATACATTTTAAATAAATTCATTTTTTATATAAATCCACTCGCAGTGTTATATATGGTACTGCCTTGCTATGCTACTTTAGAGTATCTGCACTCTAACACCCACGAACCAGCCAGCTCACCCTGGACCAGCTAGCTGGATTGCTGCTAAAATCCAGCCCGTCTCTATAGGTACAAGTGAGTGCCTTCCATAAATGTGAGTACCCTGTGTATACTGGGCTATTACTGCTATCTGTACCACCATTTACCTGCACCATTGGCGCCTCTATCCCTGCTTATACTTTTTAGATTTCCTCCTATTGGATGCTGATAGAGAGCGGCTTCCTAGTTCAGCCAGCTGGATTGCTGTTAAAACCCAGCCTGTATCCACCGGCACAACTGAGTGCCTTCTCATATTGTGAGTACCTAGTGTTCACATACGTATGTTAGACCAAAAATCTCCATTGACCTGCACCATTGGCGCCTCTTTCTTGTTGCTTTTTCTCAACCAGCATAGAGCCCAAGTTATAAGCCTTAATTCTGTTACTGAGTCTAAGAAAATGGCTTACCTATCCCAGAAGGGAAAACTGACAGTCTTCTAGCATTACAAAGTCTTGTTAGAAAAGTGACTGCTCATACCTGAAGCAGATAAGCCTGCAAACTGTTCCCCCCAACTGAAGTTCTCTGGTTTCAACAGTCCTGCGTGGGAACAGCAATGGATTTTAGTTACTGGTGCTAAAATCATACTCCTCTTTTAACAGAAATCTTCATCACTTTCTGTTGTAGAGTAAATAGTACAAACCGGCACTATTTTAAAATAACAAACTCTTGATAGAAGAAATAAAAACTACAACTAACACCACATACTCTTTACCATCCCCGTGGAGATGCTACTTGTACAGAGTGGCAAAGAGAATGACTGGGGGGAGGAGCCAGAGGGGAGGCTATATGGACAGCTTTGCTGTGTGCTCTCTTTGCCATTTCCTGTAGGGAATGAGAATATCCCACAAGTAAGGATGAAGCCGTGGACCGGACACACCAATGTAGGAGAAACATACTTTATTTTGCACCCTTTACCTGTAATTTATCGCTGAAAATGGTAGGTTTCCCAATTCTGGGAATTGAAAGTGCACAATGCAGACAAGTCTAACACTGCTAGATATCTGTATCTAAAGTGCTGCTAACAATAGATCTATGTCTAATCCAGTAACAAGTACATATTGGCTCCTCCAAAAACAAATTAAAAACAATTGCGGCAAAAAGGTATACAGAAAATATTAATTTCCAGTTAGTATGTTTATTGATTGCAATACTGCACAACTGTCTTATAATTACAGGTTGTTTTATGTCCCTTTAAATTAAAGGGACATTTATCGCAAACTGCAACACATAAGAGAAAACACACTTACCTCCCCATGTTGTTAGAACTTAAAATATCCCTATCTGCTGTCTATAAGTGGTCATGCACTACTGCAGACTCAGATCCAAGCTAAATTATCAGAAGTGAGAAGCTCAGCTCCTGTATTTAGTTTTACACTGTATCTCATTCACTCCACTAGGAAATAAGTTCATAAGTCAATTTTTATTCACTGCAGGGTGGATTCTTTTTGGCAAATCTGCTGGGGAGAATCAGATCTCTTCTTCATTAAGAGCAGATTCTCAAAATCCCACCTGCTTGGTGTGAAAAAGAAATTATGAGGCCATGCAGCATTTTGCAGGGGAGGTGAAAACTGATATGGGAACACCCATTGTTCATAAAAAAATTCCTTTTGAGGAGAACACAAATCAGTTTGTTGTAGTTTCAGTTTAACTGGTATTTGCTGCTAGTTTTGTACACATTTTCTATTAGTGTAACATTTGTACTGGGTATCATAAGATAACCTCACCAGCATACAGATAGTGAGATCTGCAAGAACACAGCCCTTAGTGATTAATATGATGACTACGCACTGACACCGCAACACTTATATAGAAAATGCAAAGCACAGTAAGTATGTACAAACATCTACAAAATAAAGTGTATACAGATTAGAGGAATCATTTACTTAAAAGGCATCTAAAAAACAAATAATAATAATAATAATAATAAAAAAATAATGTAATATGCAAAACATTTAACCTATCCTTTCATATACATTTGGTTCATTAGTGGAAGAATATTTTCATTTATTGATTTTATTAGGAAACATGTTACCAAAATAACAAAATAATTGTATAGGTGAAACATTTAAGGACTATCTTAGAAATACAATTCCAAGCTTGAAGAACACTAACGTCTCTGCATCAGATCGAAATGACCTGGTAAAGGGACCTTAATGTCCTGAAAGCTAGAAATTGTATTCCCAATTTTTTCTAATACAAACTTAAACTTAGATTTTAATTCAGCTCCAGTGCAGCAATGTGGGAACTAGACAAACACATCTGGTTAGCCCCATGGAAAAAGATGTTTGTGTGCAGTCACCAATTAGCAGCTAACGTCCAGTACTACATTGCCGCTTTTGTACCTACCTAGGTATGCTTTTCAATAAAGGATACCAAGAGAATGAAGGAAATGGGATAGTTGAAATAATCTGAAAATGGTCCAATGTAGATAAATTTACCCTGTCATCAAAGGGTTAATGAATGATAATGGATGTTGATCAACAAATACCAGAACCAGTAACCAAACAATAACAACCACACACAACAAATATTGCCAATTCACATTCTTATATCACATCCCGAGCCAAACAAACATTGACAACATAATTATATAGAATATTAAAAATAAAAAATAAAAAATGTGATGCACCGATACACACCCTCTAATAATATATTACACAAATTATAATAATTAGAAGGGGGAAAAAATGTTTATTGAAATTTACAAACATATTTATAAGTGTAATAAAAATAATCAGAAACAAAATGATCTTCAAGTTGCAATGAATCATAACAAACAATACAATATTAGCTTCCAGTTGTCACATAAAAAACAATTGTAGATAAAAGGAACAGTGGGAATGTTTCATATATTTGCAATTTTATGAAAACAGTAAATTAACAACAAAAATACAAATAGCTAATGTTGCACTGAAATAGACCCTTAATGCAGGAATTTTCATGAAACAATATCTCAACTGCATTGTAACATTTATGTGCCCTAGTTTGTTACAGAAAAAAATCAAACAAACTCTGTAACAGAATTTTCCCCACAAAAACCTTTTTAAGGTAGTGTACAGAAATTATTAAACAGTGAATAGATTTAAAGGGACATTGTATGTACAGATATTATCAAGTGAGAAATCAGCAATTAAACTTAATTGAGCAACAGGATGAGGTTAAAGTGACTGTAAATCTGAGGGTTTAACAAACACTAGGATTTACCATCACTTAAAATAATGCTGAGTTTAAGTGATTATATGTAAGAAAAGGTGCTAAACTCACCCTGTCTGTGCCCGGCCCGCTATAGTCTAAGCCTCCAGCCGCCCACATCACAGCTAGGGTTGCCACCTTAGCTATGTTTTCCTGGACATTTATGAGTTACACATGTTGCAGGGTGTGCAGGGAGGAACACAGCGCCCTTCTACCAATGAGGTGATGTTTCTACCTCTAAACCAATAGCCGTGCGTGTTATCTGACAGTGGTCTGTTATCTTAGCACGGCTATTGGTTTAGAGGTGCAATCGTCACCTCATTGGTAGAAGAGCGCTGTACCATGGGCGGCTTGAGGCTCTGACTTTAGCGAGCTGCTGTGGCACAGACAGGGTAAGTTTAGCACCTTTTTAAATAAATTATCACTTAAACTCTACATTATTTTTAATGATGGTAAATCCTAGTATTTGTTATTTTTTGGATTTACTATCACTTTAAGTAATAGTTATTTAAAATATAACTAGCATGTGATGAATTTTGCATACTACAGTATTCTTCTTCATTGATTAATAGGGACAACTCCCAAAGTTATACTTTTTTTATCAGCTTTTCAAATATTTTCAAACATAATATTATCACTACTGAGAAATATGTTTCATCTATAACAACATCTAGAGACACATTTCACTTCTAATTTCAAAGTGGAGTCACTTGTTTTGCACTACGGGTCTTATAGGTGTGTAGATATTCTTTTTGTGCCCTTCTCATTTTGTTATGCTAAACCTGGCATATAATGAGTTAGGACATTACTATATTAACACTGGTCACTTGCTATCAAGAGGATCAGATGGTCATTTGAACAAGAAGATTTTCCTATTCTAAATAAGTGGACTCATGGGTGCATGGGTTTATTTTTGACTGAGATACCATTTTCTCAGAGATTGCACATTTATTAATCTTAAATTGGTATCCAACAGCTTAAATAGTAGTAGTATAATAGTATTATAGAGTCAGGTGTCAGATAAGCTGAAAGAAGAGATTATCTATCTGTCAGTTTAAATTGCATATTGCTGAGTTATTAACACTCTTGCTGCCTTTCCTTAGAACAGTGTTTTTCAACCAGTGTGCCGTGGCACACTAGTGTGCCGTGAGAGATCCTCAGGTGTGCCGCGGCAGACTGACAACAGTGCGGGGGTGTTTGTGAATGAATGTCAATATGTCATGTATAGTTTGTAGGAGGCATAGCATGACAGCACAGTACAGTGTGTGTATGTGTATATATATATATATATATATATATATATATATATATATCCGGTATTAGGCTACAATATGTGGGGGGGGGGGGGTTATTTTGGGATGGTGGTGTGCCACAGGATTTTTTAATGTCAAAAAGTGTGCCACAGCAAAAAAAAAGGTTGCAAATCACTGCCTTAGAATATGACTGAAGAAATGTGGGTGGGGAGCGGCATTTACATTCTCTGCTCCATCCCCCTGCTTACTCAGCAAGGGAAATTCAGTTGTCTAAACATGAAATCTATTTTACATGCCCTTAATTAGGTAAAATAAAACATGAGGAAATGTTCCATTAGGATTAAATCATGTTGCATCACTAACTAATATGACAAATCTGATCCTGAGTATTCTTAATTCTCATTGTGTGTTTGTTTAAGCAAGCACAATTTAAAGGGGCAGTGTGCTTGAAAAGTCTTACTGTTGAAAAAGATAATCCCTTTATTACTCATAACCCAGTTTTACATAACCAACACTGTTATATTAATATAGTTTTTACCTCTATGACCTCCCTTTATCTCAGTGCTTTTTACAATCTTGCATTTTAGCCTATTAGTGCTGGTTCGTGTATAACCATTATCATTCTTCTTCGGAGTGAGCACAATGCAATCTATATGGAACACACAAACTAGCACTGTCTGACTGTTGTGCAATATTTAAAAAGCACTGAGATTAGGGATGGTTATGAAGTGTATAAATATAACTATGTTGGGAAAAGTAGTAAAAGGGTTAGCTATCTTTTTAAACAAAGACAAAACAAAAAAAAATAAAGTAGAATGTCCCTTTAAATGGCTGTCTACAAACAGTTTTTAGTTAATCCTTTAAGGACATTGGTCAAGAGTTATTTGTAGCAGCACATTTTTAAGGCGTTTGATTCATGGAACAGACTTCAAATTATGTTAGCAGGAGAAAATTTGTAAAGGAATTCTAGAATAATGTTTAAAGAATACATAAGGTTATGATAAGATTTTATTTATGGGACATTATAATGCAAAAAATAAAATGGATGACTGTCATATGCTAATTTCTAAGCCTTGAATGCCACCTCTTATCTTAATGCATTTTGACAGTGTTTCACATTTAGACAGTGCTAGTTAACTCCCGTGGAGTTATTTATGAGTCAGCACTGTTTATCTAAAATGCAAGTCTGCTATAAGAACGGAGATAAGGGAGCTGTCTATAGAGGCTTAGATACAGGGTAATCACAGAGGTAAAAAGTATATTAATATAACTGAGATAAGGGGTAGTTTGCAGAGGTTTAGATACAGGGTAATCACAGAGGTAAAAACAGAATTTATGTTTACCTGATAAATTTCTTTCTCCAACGGTGTGTCCGGTCCACGGCGTCATCCTTACTTGTGGGATATTCTCTTCCCCAACAGGAAATGGCAAAGAGCCCAGCAAAGCTGGTCACATGATCCCTCCTAGGCTCCGCCTACCCCAGTCATTCGACCGACGTTAAGGAGGAATAATAGCATAGGAGAAACCATATGGTACCGTGGTGACTGTAGTTAAAGAAAATAAATTATCAGACCTGATTAAAAAACCAGGGCGGGCCGTGGACCGGACACACCGTTGGAGAAAGAAATTTATCAGGTAAACATAAATTCTGTTTTCTCCAACATAGGTGTGTCCGGTCCACGGCGTCATCCTTACTTGTGGGAACCAATACCAAAGCTTTAGGACACGGATGAAGGGAGGGAGCAAATCAGGTCACCTAAATGGAAGGCACCACGGCTTGCAAAACCTTTCTCCCAAAAATAGCCTCAGAAGAAGCAAAAGTATCAAACTTGTAAAATTTGGTAAAAGTGTGCAGTGAAGACCAAGTCGCTGCCCTACATATCTGATCAACAGAAGCCTCGTTCTTGAAGGCCCATGTGGAAGCCACAGCCCTAGTGGAATGAGCCGTGATTCTTTCGGGAGGCTGCCGTCCGGCAGTCTCGTAAGCCAATCTGATGATGCTTTTAATCCAAAAAGAGAGAGAGGTAGAAGTTGCTTTTTGACCTCTCCTTTTACCTGAATAAACAACAAACAGGGAAGATGTTTGTCTAAAATCCTTTGTAGCATCTAAATAGAATTTTAGAGCGCGAACAACATCCAAATTGTGCAACAAGCGTTCCTTCTTTGAAACTGGTTTCGGACACAGAGAAGGTACGATAATCTCCTGGTTAATGTTTTTGTTAGAAACAACTTTTGGAAGAAAACCAGGTTTAGTACGTAAAACCACCTTATCTGCATGGAACACCAGATAAGGAGGAGAACACTGCAGAGCAGATAATTCTGAAACTCTTCTAGCAGAAGAAATTGCAACTAAAAACAAAACTTTCCAAGATAATAACTTAATATCAACGGAATGTAAGGGTTCAAACGGAACCCCCTGAAGAACTGAAAGAACTAAATTGAGACTCCAAGGAGGAGTCAAAGGTTTGTAAACAGGCTTGATTCTAACCAGAGCCTGAACAAAGGCTTGAACATCTGGCACAGCTGCCAGTTTTTTGTGAAGTAACACCGACAAGGCAGAAATCTGTCCCTTCAGGGAACTTGCCGATAATCCTTTTTCCAATCCTTCTTGAAGGAAGGATAGAATCCTAGGAATCTTAACCTTGTCCCAAGGGAATCCTTTAGATTCACACCAACAGATATATTTTTTCCAAATTTTATGGTAAATCTTTCTAGTTACAGGCTTTCTGGCCTGAACAAGAGTATCGATAACAGAATCTGAGAAACCTCGCTTCGATAAAATCAAGCGTTCAATCTCCAAGCAGTCAGCTGGAGTGAAACCAGATTCGGATGTTCGAACGGACCCTGAACAAGAAGGTCTCGTCTCAAAGGTAGCTTCCAAGGTGGAGCCGATGACATATTCACCAGATCTGCATACCAAGTCCTGCGTGGCCACGCAGGAGCTATCAAGATCACCGACGCCCTCTCCTGATTGATCCTGGCTACCAGCCTGGGGATGAGAGGAAACGGCGGGAACACATAAGCTAGTTTGAAGGTCCAAGGTGCTACTAGTGCATCCACTAGAGCCGCCTTGGGATCCCTGGATCTGGACCCGTAGCAAGGAACTTTGAAGTTCTGACGAGAGGCCATCAGATCCATGTCTGGAATGCCCCAAAGTTGAGTGACTTGGGCAAAGATTTCCGGATGGAGTTCCCACTCCCCCGGATGCAATGTCTGACGACTCAGAAAATCCGCTTCCCAATTTTCCACTCCCGGGATGTGGATAGCAGACAGGTGGCAGGAGTGAGACTCCGCCCATAGAATGATCTTGGTCACTTCTTCCATCGCTAGGGAACTCCTTGTTCCCCCCTGATGGTTGATATACGCAACAGTCGTCATGTTGTCTGATTGAAACCGTATGAACTTGGTCCTCGCTAGCTGAGGCCAAGCCTTGAGAGCATTGAATATCGCTCTCAGTTCCAGAATATTTATCGGTAGAAGAGATTCTTCCCGAGACCAAAGACCCTGAGCTTTCAGGGATCCCCAGACCGCGCCCCAGCCCATCAGACTGGCGTCGGTCGTGACAATGACCCACTCTGGTCTGTGGAATGTCATCCCTCGTGACAGGTTGTCCAGGGACAGCCACCAACGGAGTGAGTCTCTGGTCCTCTGATTTACTTGTATCTTTGGAGACAAGTCTGTATAGTCCCCATTCCACTGACTGAGCATGCACAGTTGTAACGGTCTTAGATGAATGCGCGCAAAAGGAACTATGTCCATTGCCGCTACCATCAACCCGATCACTTCCATGCACTGAGCTACGGAAGGAAGAGGAACGGAATGAAGTATTCGACAAGAGTCCAGGAGCTTTGTCTTTCTGTCCTCTGTTAGAAAAATCCTCATTTCTGAGGAGTCTATAATTGTTCCCAAGAAGGGAACCCTTGTTGACGGGGATAGAGAACTCTTTTCCACGTTCACTTTCCAGCCGTGCGATCTGAGAAAGGCCAGGACGATGTCCGTGTGAGCCTTTGCTCGAGGGAGGGACGACGCTTGAATTAGAATGTCGTCCAGGTAAGGTACTACTGCAATGCCCCTTGGTCTTAGCACAGCTAGAAGGGACCCTAGTACCTTTGTGAAAATCCTTGGAGCAGTGGCTAATCCGAAAGGAAGCGCCACGAACTGGTAATGTTTGTCCAGGAATGCAAACCTTAGGAACCGATGATGTTCCTTGTGGATAGGAATATGTAGATACGCATCCTTTAAATCCACCGTGGTCATGAATTGACCTTCCTGGATGGAAGGAAGGATAGTTCGAATGGTTTCCATCTTGAAAGATGGGACCTTGAGAAATTTGTTTAAGATCTTGAGATCTAGGATTGGTCTGAATGTTCCCTCTTTTTTGGGAACTATGAACAGATTGGAGTAGAACCCCATCCCTTGTTCTCTCAATGGAACAGGATGAATCACTCCCATTTTTAACAGGTCTTCTACGCAAAGTAAGAACGCCTGTCTTTTTATGTGGTCTGAAGACAACTGAGACCTGTGGAACCTTCCCCTTGGGGGAAGTCCCTTGAATTCCAGAAGATAACCCTGGGAGACTATTTCTAGCGCCCAAGGATCCAGAACATCTCTTGCCCAAGCCTGAGCGAAGAGAGAGAGTCTGCCCCCCACCAGATCCGGTCCCGGATCGGGGGCCGATATTTCATGCTGTCTTGGTAGCAGTGGCAGGTTTCTTTGCCTGCTTTCCCTTGTTCCAGCCTTGCATTGGTCTCCAAGCTGGCTTGGCCTGAGAAGTATTACCTTCTTGCTTAGAGGACGTAGCACCTTGGGCTGGTCCGTTTTTACGAAAGGGACGAAAATTAGGTCTATTTTTTGCCTTGAAAGGCCGATCCTGAGGAAGGGCATGGCCCTTACCCCCAGTGATATCAGAGATAATCTCTTTCAAGTCAGGACCAAACAGCGTTTTCCCCTTGAAAGGAATGTTTAGTAGCTTGTTCTTGGAAGACGCATCAGCCGACCAAGATTTCAACCAAAGCGCTCTGCGCGCCACAATAGCAAACCCAGAATTCTTAGCCGCTAACTTAGCCAATTGCAAAGAGGCGTCAAGAGTGAAAGAATTAGCCAATTTGAGAGCATTGACTCTGTCCATAATCTCCTCATAAGGAGGCGAGTCACTATCGAGCACCTTAATCAGTTCATCAAACCAGAAATATGCGGCTGTAGTGACAGGGACAATGCATGAAATGGGTTGTAGAAGGTAATTGTTTAAAGTAGAAACCGCTCCCTCGACCTTGGGGACTGACTGCCATAAGTCCTTTCTGGGGTCGACCATAGGAAACAATTTTTTAAATATGGGGGGAGGGACGAAAGGAATACCGGGCCTTTCCCATTCTTTATTAACAATGTCCGCCACCCGCTTGGGTATAGGAAAAGCTTCTGGGAGCCCCGGCACCTCTAGGAACTTGTCCATTTTACATAGTTTCTCTGGGATGACCAAATTTTCACAATCATCCAGAGTGGATAATACCTCCTTAAGCAAAATGCGGAGATGTTCCAATTTAAATTTAAAAGTAATCACATCAGATTCAGCCTGCTGAGAAATATTCCCTAAATCAGTAATTTCTCCCTCAGACAAAACCTCCCTGGCCCCCTCAGATTGGGTTAGGGGCCCTTCAGAGATATTAATATCAGCGTCGTCATGCTCTTCAGTAACTAAAACAGAGCATCCACGCTTACGCTGAACAGGGTTCATTTTGGCTAAAATGTTTTTGACAGAATTATCCATTACAGCCGTTAATTGTTGCATAGTAAGGAGTATTGGCGCGCTAGATGTACTAGGGGCCTCCTGAGTGGGCAAGACTCGTGTAGACGAAGGAGGGAATGATGCAGTACCATGCTTACTCCCCTCACTTGAGGAATCATCTTGGGCATCATTGTCATTATCACATAAATCACATTTATTTAAATGAATAGGAATTCTGGCTTCCCCACATTCAGAACACAGTCTATCTGGTAGTTCAGACATGTTAAACAGGCATAAACTTGATAAGAAAGTACAAAAAACGTTTTGAAATAAAACCGTTACTGTCACTTTAAATTTTAAACTGAACACACTTTATTACTGCAATTGCGAAAAAACATGAAGGAATTGTTCAAAATTCACCAAACTTTCACCACAGTGTCTTAAAGCCTTGAAAATATTGCACACCAAATTTGGAAGCTTTAACCCTTAAAATAACGGAACCGGAGCCGTTTTAAGCTTTAACCCCTTTACAGTCCCTGGTATCTGCTTTGCTGAGACCCAACCAAACCCAAGGGGAATACGATACCAAATGATGCCTTCAGAAGTCTTTTATAAGTATCAGAGCTCCTCTCACATGCGACTGCATGCCATGCCTCTCAAAAACAAGTGCGCAACACCGGCGCGAAAATGAGACTCTGCCTATGCTTTGGGAAAGCCCCTAAAGAATAAGGTGTCTAAAACAGTGCCTGCCGATATTATTATATCAAAATACCCAGAATAAATGATTCCTCAAGGCTAAATAAGTGTTAATATCAATCGATTTAGCCCAAAAAATGTCTACAGTCTAAATAAGCCCTTGTGAAGCCCTTATTTACAATCGTAATAAACATGGCTTACCGGATCCCATAGGGAAAATGACAGCTTCCAGCATTACATCGTCTTGTTAGAATGTGTCATACCTCAAGCAGCAAAGACTGCAAACTGTTCCCCCAACTGAAGTTAATGCTCTCAACAGTCCTGTGTGGAACAGCCATGGATTTTAGTTACGGTTGCTAAAATCATTTTCCTCATACAAACAGAATTCTTCATCTCTTTTCTGTTTCTGAGTAAATAGTACGTACCAGCACTATTTGAAAATAACAAACTCTTGATTGAATAATGAAAAACTACAGTTAAACACTAAAAAACTCTAAGCCATCTCCGTGGAGATGTTGCCTGTACAACGGCAAAGAGAATGACTGGGGTAGGCGGAGCCTAGGAGGGATCATGTGACCAGCTTTGCTGGGCTCTTTGCCATTTCCTGTTGGGGAAGAGAATATCCCACAAGTAAGGATGACGCCGTGGACCGGACACACCTATGTTGGAGAAAAGTGTATTAATATAACTGAGATAAGGAGCAGTATGCAGAGGCTTAGATACAAGGTAATTACAGAGGTAAAAAGTATATTAATATATCTGAGATAAGGGGCAGTCTGCAGACGCTTAGATACAGGGTAATCACAAAGGTAAAAAGTATATTAATATAACTGAGATAAGGAGCTGTCTGCAGAGACATAGATACAAGGTAATCACAGAGGTAAACAGTATATTAATATAACTGAGATAAGGGGGCAGTCTACAGAGGGTTAGATACAAGGTAATCACAGAGGTAAAAAGTGTATTAATATAACTGAGATAAGGAGCAGTCTGCAGAGGCTTAGATACAAGGTAATCACAGAGGTAAAAATTATATTAATATATCTGAGATAAGGGGCAGTCTGCAGAGGCTTAGATACAGGGTAATCACAGAGGTAAAAAGTGTATTAATATAACTGAGATAAGGAGCAGTCTGCAGAGGCTTAGATACAGGGTAATCACAGAGGTAAAAAGTATATTAATATAACTAAGATAAGGGGGCAGTCTGCAGAGGCTTAGATGCAAGGTCATCACAGAGGTAAAAAGTATATTAATATAACTGAGATAAGGAGCAGTCTGCAGAGGCTTAGATACAGGGTAATCACAGAGGCAAAAAGTATATTAATATAACTGAGATAAGGAGCAGTCTGCAGAGGCTTAGATACAGGGTAATCACAGAGGTAAAAAGTATATTAATATAACTGAGATAAGGAGCAGTCTGCAGAGGCTTAGATACAAGGTGATCACAGAGGTAAAAAGTATATTAATAATTGTGTTGGTTATGCAAAACTGGGTAATGGGTAATGAAGGGAATATCTATCTTTTTAAACAACAACAATTCTGGAGTGTCCCTTTAACTTATGTGCCTAACCCTTTCTGTGACAGAAAAATTACATCTAATGCTAGGATGGTAAACTGGTGGTGCGTGGTACATGTGTGGCCCTCTGCACTAGTTATTGCAGACCCCCCCGGAAAAAAAGCAGAACTAGGAATTTTTGTTTCAGGTGGCTGGGCAAATAAGGTGTCCACAACATCATAAAAAGACAATGCAATAACACCTGCTCTGAATTTCAAATAAGCAGTAGATTTATTTTTTTGTGCAAATTTATTTTTTCTCCTATTTTCCAGCCCCTACTGTATCATGTGACAGCCATCAGCCAATCACAGACTAGTATATGTATACCCTGTGAGCTTGTCACATGCCAGTAAGCCACTAAATGTTGCATTTTACTAAAAGTGTACAGGTTTTCTTTACCCCGTGACTATCACAAGCCACGATTTTGCACCACGTTTAGCTAGCAGAGATAATGTATTACACATATCCAGGGACGCCAATGTCTAAATTTAACAAATATGGAAGATAATATTTAACCTTTAGAAATATTTGAATTGGCTTAAATAATTATTTTTTTAATTTCCATCCTCTTACAGACTGTAGTGGGACTTGAGCATTTAGTGGTATATTAGAAAATACTGAACACAAATTTGTTTCCTTAACACCATCGCTGCTGCTGCTGCCCAATCCTTAGACACATTTTATAGGCTGTACAAGCACCATTTTAACAGAACTACAAGCTTGACAAAGGCCACTTTATGGGCCAAAACGTGTAGTGTTTGATTTATTTTTGTTTTATGTTTTTTTCTAGTACTGACTTAGTGGAGCCTGTTAAAAGGCCCCCGACTGATGCTGACGTCTCTTGCTATCAACCAGGAATACTGGGGTTCTCTATGTGGCAGCTCAGTCAGTCAGTTCCTTATTTATTTATTTTTGTCCTGTATTTTTGCACTGGGTTGTAGTGATTTATTGGAGGTGCCGGTACCTAGGTATCCAGTTATCAGCCAGGAATACCAGGGGCACCGCTACTATTTATCTACTTACGTTGGTATGGTTAGTTACTTTTTCCTCCAATGTTTGGTCTTGTAAGGATATTTAAATAAAAGGTATTTTTTAATATTTAAAATATTTCTGAAAAGAGCTGTATGTGCATTAAGAACCTTATCTTTGTATTTGTTATGTAATAGTGGGGTAGTCATACTGGGGTATCCTCATCAGCTAACATAGAGCCACATTAAGCTGCATTTAGAACCAAGCACTGTTTTGAAAAGAAAAAAAAAATCTATTATACTTAAGTGATGAGTTCTAAACTTTCCCACAGACCAATTTAACCCAATTAAAGTACATATTTACTAAAAGTGCACTCTAAGTAAAATAAAATGTAACCACCACTATCCATAAAAGTGAAAAAGAGTTTTTTGGGGAAAAAAAAATCAGAGGGCATGAATGGTGCTCACAAGGGTGGAAGGGCATCTGAGGGGGTACCTATAGCGAGGAGAGAAGCTTGTGGGGTGTATTTAGATTTGTAGAATTTATGTGTATAAGAAACAAACAGCAGCACCAGGTGTGTTTGCACCAGGAGGCATATATAAGTATGCAAGTACATTTAGTACAATACAGGTGTGTTTGCGCCAGGAGGCATATATAAGTATGCAAGTACATTTAGTACAATACAGGTGTGTTTGCGCCAGGAGGCATATATAAGTATGCAAGTACATTTAGTACAATACAGGTGTGTTTGCGCCAGGAGGCATATATAAGTATGCAAGTACATTTAGTACAATACAGGTGTGTTTGCGCCAGGAGGCATATATAAGTATGCAAGTACATTTAGTACAATACAGGTGTGTTTGCGCCAGGAGGCATATATAAGTATGCAAGTACATTTAGTACAATACAGGTGTGTTTGCGCCAGGAGGCATATATAAGTATGCAAGTACATTTAGTACAATACAGGTGTGTTTGCGCCAGGAGGCATATATAAGTATGCAAGTACATTTAGTACAATACAGGTGTGTTTGCGCCAGGAGGCATATATAAGTATGCAAGTACATTTAGTACAATACAGGTGTGTTTGCGCCAGGAGGCATATATAAGTATGCAAGTACATTTAGTACAATACAGGTGTGTTTGCGCCAGGAGGCATATATAAGTATGCAAGTACATTTAGTACAATACAGGTGTGTTTGCGCCAGGAGGCATATATAAGTATGCAAGTACATTTAGTACAATACAGGTGTGTGTGCGCCAGGAGGCATATATAAGTATGCAAGTACATTTAGTACAATACAGGTGTGTTTGCGCCAGGAGGCATATATAAGTATGCAAGTACATTTAGTACAATACAGCTGTGTGTGCGCCAGGAGGCATATATAAGTATGCAAGTACATTTAGTACAATACAGGTGTGTTTGCGCCAGGAGGCATATATAAGTATGCAAGTACATTTAGTACAATACAGGTGTGTGTGCGCCAGGAGGCATATATAAGTATGCAAGTACATTTAGTACAATACAGGTGTGTGTGTGCCAGGAGGCATATTTAAGTATGCAAGTACATTTAGTACAATACTGATAACCAAGGCACAAAATGCTTCACTTTGTAAACGGATCAGTCCGCCCCTCAGGATCAAGTGTACGTTTTTGTGTAAAACTGACATTTATATATAGGATTGAGCCATTTACATTGATTAAGATTTGCTAATTTGTGGCTATCTATATATTTTAGTTTCAATTAAGTGAATTTCTCTTTTTTTTTTTTTTTCAGTTTTTTTCAAAAAGATTTAACATCAACACATTGACATTTCTGCTATAAAGAATCGTTAGAATATTCAAGATGTTTAAATATTTAATGCAATAATTAAACTTTCTACTTTAGATAGAGAATGCAATTTTAAACAACTTACCAATTTACCTCTAATAAAACTTGCCTTGGTATCCTTTGTTGAAGTCTAAACCTAGGTAAGCTCATAGGGACTCAGGAGTGTGCATGTGTCTTAAATATTTTTTGTCATTAGTGTTTTGCAACAATGTATAACTTTGCTATAATGTTGCAAAACACTGCAGGCAATCACATTCATGATTCAGACAGAGCATGCAATTTTGAACAACTGGATGAGGAGGAGGAGTAGTGTTTGCTCTTCTCGTTTTCCCAGCCCCTTTCACTCGGTGTCCCAGTCTATCCTCATCAGCAGTGCTAAACGGAGAGCTTCTAAGTAAATTTTTAAATGGTTTATACTGGATTTTTAGATCAGTATCTGTGCATATTCTTCTTTATAGAAGTGTCTATTACCTGCAGTTATATGGAAATTGGTTTACACTGTCCCTTTAAATGAACAGAAAACCAACTACCCTTATTTTATACCTCACTTAATGGACTTCTTTAGGAAACCAGGGGTATGGGGCAACGAGAGACCAAAACTGACAGCGAAATATTTATATTTTACCAAATGTGAAATTTAAAAAACAAAAAAACATTTTATACACACTGACAATTTATATTCATCTGATATGTAACAATTATTTAGACTCATGAGAGAAGTGTTTATCAAAAATCAAATTAAGTTTAAGCTTGGTCTGTACTTTTGTATCATTTAAATTACATATTGATTGAGCTTTATATCCACAATAAAACTGACATATAATCAGCTATTTCTTTTGGTAACTTACATCTAATAACTGTATCATTAGCACCTTTAAATGAGCAATTATTGCAGATAATGTGAGACAAATATACATCCAGGAGCCATATAGCATATATAATTGCAGGCATATAGGCTTTAACACAACAGCAGAAAAACAGTTTGTGCACAATTACCCGTTTTCACCTTATTTAGAAACATACGTTGTTGAAATGTTATAGCATTTTAATAACTTGCAAGAAATACAAATTTTAAAAAGTCTGTATTGGAGGAGTCATAACCTAATTGCTATAATTTCATAACATTTTCGTTTTTAAACACAGGACCTTGTATAAAAGTGATAGAGGGTGGGTGACCGGGGCAGGTGAGCTATGGTTGGAGTATGTTGCTGAGCGATGTGGTGGGGGGGTTGCATTTTCATGGGCATGATTTATATGGTCCCAGATATGCCATCCAAGACATAAAGAGTTGTAGGACAGACAGACTTCCCAAATCCGAGCCATTCTGCAAATGGGGTACAACTGTGTATTTGTTTTGCGCACATTTAGGCACATTCGTTCATTTCTCACAAATCTAAATCCTCTTCTTACAACATTGCACAGCCAATCATTATTTGTGCACCCATCTTGTATACTGTTGAATTGCTGCTGTATGAGAACATAATAATTTAGATATTTGTTTTCTCATTTGGTGTATTTAGTACATTCTTTATTATGAACTAGGTGGAGGTTTCAGATACAGTCACTTTTTTAAATCACCATTTTATGTTTTCTGAAGTTGTTTTTTCTTCTTCTGATTTTCCAGGTGAGACATCGCTGCCATTTTGGATTTTGTCTTCCACGGTTTTCACATCCTCCTGTTTCAGGGGTAATTTGGTTTCAGTTAATTCCATTTCTTTAGCCTCTTTTTCCTTTTCTTCTTTTGCCAGCAAACGGTAGTTGTAGATATTCATCAACAATAAAAATAGTCCAGCCACGATCAAGAGAGCGCCGCACTCATAAAACATGTACTTGTAATCACCAAAAACGTCTACTATGGCACCTGCAGAAAAAGAGAACAGAACCGTTTAGAGTTTACACAGCAGAATTATTTGGGCTTTGATCTGATGGTTATAGGATTAACGAAAAATCCTTAAAAAAAAGGAAAAAACATAATTTATGTAAGAACGTACCTGATAAATTCATTTTTTTCATATTAGCAAGAGTCCATGAGCTAGTGACGTATAGGATATACATTCCTACCAGGAGGGGCAAAGTTTCCCAAACCTCAAAATGCCTATAAATACACCCCTCACCACACCCACAAATCAGTTTAACGCATAGCCAAGAAGTGGGGTGATAAGAAAAAAGTGCGAAAGCATAAAAAATAAGGAATTGGAATAATTGTGCTTTATAGAAAAAAATCATAACCACCACAAAAAGGGTGGGCCTCATGGACTCTTGCTAATATGAAAGAAATTAATTTATCAGGTAAGTTCTTACATAAATTATGTTTTCTTTCATGTAATTAGCAAGAGTCCATGAGCTAGTGACGTATGGGATAATGACTACCCAAGATGTGGATCTTCCACGCAAGAGTCACTAGAGAGGGAGGGATAAAATAAAGACAGCCAATTCCGCTGAAAATAATCCACACCCAAAATAAAGTTTAAATCTTATAATGAAAAAAACTGAAATTATAAGCAGAAGAATCAAACTGAAACAGCTGCCTGAAGTACTTTTCTACCAAAAACTGCTTCAGAAGAAGAAAACACATCAAAATGGTAGAATTTAGTAAAAGTATGCAAAGAAGACCAAGTTGCTGCTTTGCAAATCTGATCGACCGAAGCTTCATTCTTAAACGCCCAGGAAGTAGAAACTGACCTAGTAGAATGAGCTGTAATCCTTTGAGTCAGAGTTTTACCCGACTCGACATAGGCATGATGAATTAAAGATTTTAACCAAGATGCCAAAGAAATGGCAGAGGCCCTCTGACCTTTCCTAGAACCGGAAAAGATAACAAATAGACTAGAAGTCTTTCGGAAATTCTTAGTAGCTTCAACATAATATTTCAAAGCTCTAACTACATCCAAAGAATGCAATGATTTCTCCTTAGAATTCTTAGGATTAGGACATAATGAAGGAACCACAATTTCTCTACTAATGTTGTTAGAATTCACAACCTTAGGTAAAAATTTAAAAGAAGTTCGCAACACCGCCTTATCCTGATGAAAAATCAGAAAAGGAGACTCACAAGAAAGAGCAGATAATTCAGAAACTCTTCTAGCAGAAGAGATGGCCAAAAGAAAACAAAACTTTCCAAGAAAGTAATTTAATGTCCAATGAATGCATAGGTTCAAACGAAGGAGCTTGAAGAGCCCCCAGAACCAAATTCAAACTCCAAGGAGGAGAAATTGACTTAATGACAGGTTTTATACGAACCAAAGCTTGTACAAAACAATGAATATCAGGAAGATTAGCAATCTTTCTGTGAAAAAGAACAGAAAGAGCAGAGATTTGTCCTTTCAAGGAACTTGCAGACAAACCTTTATCCAAACCATCCTGAAGAAACTGTAAAATTCTCGGAATTCTAAAAGAATGCCAGGAAAAATGATGAGAAAGACACCAAGAAATGTAAGTCTTCCAGACTCTATAATATATCTTCCTAGATACAGATTTACGAGCCTGTAACATAGTATTAATCACAGAGTCAGAGAAACCTCTTTGACTAAGAATCAAGCGTTCAATCTCCATACCTTTAAATTTAAGGATTTGAGATCCTGATGGAAAAAAGGACCTTGCGACAGAAGGTCTGGTCTTAACGGAAGAGTCCACGGTTGGCAAGAGGCCATCCGGACAAGATCCGCATACCAAAACCTGTGAGGCCATGCTGGAGCCACCAGCAGAACAAACGAGCATTCCTTCAGAATCTTGGAGATTACTCTTGGAAGAAGAACTAGAGGCGGAAAGAGATAGGCAGGATGATACTTCCAAGGAAGTGACAATGCATCCACTGCTTCCGCCTGAGGATCCCTGAATCTGGACAGATACCTGGGTAGTTTCTTGTTTAGATGAGAAGCCATCAGATCTATTTCTGGAAGTCCCCACATTTGAACAATCTGAAGAAATACCTCTGGGTGAAGAGACCATTCGCCCGGATGTAACGTTTGGCGACTGAGATAATCCGCTTCCCAATTGTCTATACCTGGGATATGAACCGCAGAAACTAGACAGGAGCTGGATTCCGCCCATACCAGTATTCGAGATACTTCTTTCATAGCCAGAGGACTGTGAGTCCCTCCTTGATGATTGATGTATGCCACAGTTGTGACATTGTCTGTCTGAAAACAAATGAACGATTCTCTCTTTAGAAGAGGCCATGACTGAAGAGCTCTGAAAATTGCACGGAGTTCCAAAATATTGATTGGTAATCTCACCTCCTGAGATTCCCAAACCCCTTGTGCTGTCAGAGACCCCCAAACAGCTCCCCAACCTGTCAGACTTGCATCTGTTGAAATTACAGTCCAGGTCGGAAGAACAAAAGAAGCCCCCTGAACTAAACAATGGTGATCTGTCCACCACGTCAGAGAGTGTCGTACAATCGGTTTTAAAGATATTAATTGAGATATCTTTGTGTAATCCCTGCACCACTGGTTCAGCATACAGAGCTGAAGAGGTCGCATGTGAAAACGAGCAAAGGGGATCGCGTCCAATGCAGCAGTCATAAGACCTAGAATTTCCATGCATAAGGCTACCGAAGGGAATGATTGTGATTGAAGGTTTCGACAAGCTGAAATCAATTTTAGACGTCTCTTGTCTGTCAGAGACAGAGTCATGGACACTGAATCTATCTGGAAACCTAAAAAGGTTACCCTTGTCTGAGGAATCAATGAACTTTTCGGTAAATTGATCCTCCAACCATGATCTTGAAGAAACAACACAAGTCGATTCGTATGAGATTCTGCTAAATGTGAAGACTGAGCAAGTACCAAGATATCATCCAAATAAGGAAATACCACAATACCCTGTTCTCTGATTACAGACAGAAGGGCACCGAGAACCTTTGTAAAAATTCTTGGAGCTGTTGCTAGGCCAAACGGCAGAGCCACAAACTGATAATGCTTGTCTAGGAAAGAGAATCTCAGAAACTGATAGTGATCTGGATGAATCGGAATATGCAGATATGCATCCTGTAAATCTATTGTGGACATATAATGCCCTTGCTGAACAAAAGGCAGGATAGTCCTTATAGTTACCATTTTGAATGTTGGTATCCTTACATAACGATTCAATATTTTTAGATCCAGAACTGGTCTGAAGGAATTCTCCTTCTTTGGTACAATGAAGAGATTTGAATAAAACCCCAGCCCCTGTTCCAGAACTGGAACTGGCATAATTACTCCAGCCAACTCTAGATCTGAAACACATTTCAGAAATGCTTGAGCTTTCGCTGGATTTACTGGGACACGGGAAAGAAAAAATCTCTTTGCAGGAGGCCTTATCTTGAAGCCAATTCTGTACCCTTCTGAAACAATGTTCTGAATCCAAAGATTGTGAATTGAATTGATCCAAATTTCTTTGAAAAAACGTAATCTGCCCCCTACCAGCTGGGCTGGAATGAGGGCCGCACCATCATGTGGACTTGGGAGCTGGCTTTGGTTTTCTAAAAGGCTTGGATTTATTCCAGACTGGAGATGGTTTCCAAACTGATATGGCACAGGATATAATTGCTTAAAACGTTTAGAAGGAGTAAATGAATTACCCAAATTATTCCATTCCCTGGAGATTACTTCAGAAATAGCATCAGGGACAGGAAAAACTTCTGAAATAACTACAGGAGATTTAAAAACCTTATTTAAACGTTTAGATTTAGTATCAAGAGGACCAGAATCCTCTATTTCTAATGCAATTAAGACTTCTTTAAGTAAAGAACGAATAAATTCCATTTTGAATAAATATGAAGATTTATCAGCATCAACCTCTGAGACAGAATCCTCTGAACTAGAGGAACCATTATCAGAATCAGAATGATGATGTTCATTTAAAAATTCATCTGAAAAATGAGAAGTTTTAAAAGACCTTTTAAGTTTACTAGAAGGAGGAATAACAGACATGGCCTTCTTAATGGATTTAGAAACAAAATCTCTTATATTAACAGGAATACTCTGAGTATTAGATGTTGACGGAACAGCAACAGGTAATGTAAAATCACTAAAGGAAATATTATCTGCATTAACAAGTTTGTCATGACATTCATTACAAACAACAGCTGGAGGAACAGATACCACAAGTTTACAGCAGATACACTTAACTTTGGTCGATCCAGCACCAGGCAGCGTTTTTCCAGAAGTATCTTCTGACTCAGTGTCAATCTGGGACATCTTGCAATATGTAATAGAAAAAACAACATATAAAGCAAAATTGATCAAATTCCTTAAATGACAGTTTCAGGAATGAGAAAAAATGCCAGTGAACAAGCTTCTAGCAACCAGAAGCAATAAATAATGAGACTTAAATAATGTGGAGACAATAGTGACGCCCATATTTTTTAGCGCCAAAAAAGACGCCCACATTATTTGACGCCTAAATGCTTTTGGCGCCAAAAATGACGCCACATCCGGAACGCCGACACTTTTGGCGCAAAAAAAGTAAAAAATTACGCAACTTCCGGCGACACGTATGACGCCGGAAACAGAAAAAAATGTTTGCGCCAAAAAAGTCTGCGCCAAGAATGACGCAATAAAATGAAGCATTTTCAGCCCCCGCGAGCCTAACAGCCCACAGGGAAAAAAGTCAAATTTTAAGGTAAGAAAAAAATTGATTTATTCATATGCATTATCCCAAATATGAAACTGACTGTCTGAAATAAGGAACGTTGAACATTCTGAGTCAAGGCAAATAAATGTTTGAATACATATATTTAGAACTTTATATAAAAGTGCCCAACCATAGCTTAGAGTGTCACAGAAAATAAGACTTACTTACCCCAGGACACTCATCTACATGTAGTAGAAAGCCAAACCAGTACTGAAACGAGAATCAGTAGAGGTAATGGTATATATAAGAGTATATCGTCGATCTGAAAAGGGAGGTAAGAGATGAATCTCTACGACCGATAACCGAGAACCTATGAAATAGACCCCATAGAAGGAGATCATTGAATTCAAATAGGCAATACTCTCCTCACATCCCTCTGACATTCACTGCACGCTGAGAGGAAAACCGGGCTCCAACCTGCTGTGGAGCGCATATCAACGTAGAATCTAGCACAAACTTACTTCACCACCTCCATAGGAGGCAAAGTTTGTAAAACTGATTTGTGGGTGTGGTGAGGGGTGTATTTATAGGCATTTTGAGGTTTGGGAAACTTTGCCCCTCCTGGTAGGAATGTATATCCCATACGTCACTAACTAGCTCATGGACTCTTGCTAATTACATGAAAGAAATGAGTTATACAAAGAGGAATCTTAGAAATAAATATTTTTGCACATAAACTTACTAGCTCATGTTCTATCCTGCTGTCTGGCAAACCAAAGAACCATGAAAATTTTTGTATCCAAGTATTGGCATTTTTCAAAAAAGAGATAAGATGAGCAATTCATTTTTCTGCCAACTTGGTCAATTTGAATAGGCATTTTCATGAGAGCATTGGGTGGTAGTGTTAAAGGGACATGATACCCAAATGTTGAGGGTTACAGCTCTTAGAACCATCAAAAAATTAACACACCCCAATTACTGATTTACCTGATAAACAAGGGAGGACCAAATGAAACTATCTTAAAGGGCTGCGTATGGCCCTGGGGCCGGTTCTATGAGACTACTGTGGTACAGACACCTATGGCAAGTCCACACCTTAGGACAGACAGAATCCTGGGTCAGTTATAACAAAAAACAAAAATGGTGCTGACCACAGAAAATGGGGACAGTAAATTTCAATTCATAAATTGCCTAATAAATTTAGACAATATTTCACATTACCCAAGATCATAATGAAGGAATATTATAGCATAAAAAAGCCATATACAACTATATAGTAAAACTATTTTATTAATAAACAAATTCTATTATTTTACCATATGTTTAACTCCTACAAAAGTGTAGGACAAGTTGAACTCCTGGAATACCCTTATTCTGTTCCTGATGAAAATAAATGCAGTGATTGGACCATACGCATGTATGCCTCTTTCCGTTACAGATAGTAAAAGAACACTAGAAGTATCCCTTTATTAAAGTGCAAACCTAGGCCAGATTCTAGTAGACATGTGCAAGGACAATACATTAGTTTTGGATGAATCGTTCATTCCAAAAAAAAAAAAATTGTCATGAACAAATTTCATTAGTATATGCATTCAGTTCGTTCAAATGTTAGCTTTGTTTCAAACCAATATTTGTTTAACCGTTAGTTCTAATGGAAAGCTTTAAAAAAATGCAGCTTTTCATGCCATGCTCATTTAAATGTGTACAATTTAGTTGTATATGTAATACCATATTTGTGTATGTTGTAATAATCTGTAATGTGAGGAACATAAGTCACATACTGTAATGTGAGGAACAGAACTCACATAGTGTGTCTCATACTGTAATGTGAGGAACAGAAGTCACATACTGTAATGTGAGGAACAGAACTCACATAGTGTGTCTCATACTGTAATGTGAGGAACAGAAGTCACATACTGTAATGTGAGGAACAGAACTCACATAGTGTGTCTCATACTGTAATGTGAGGAACAGAAGTCACATACTGTAATGTGAGGAACAGAACTCACATAGTGCGTCTCATACTGTAATGTGAGGTACAACAGTCACATAGTGCATCTCATACTGTAATGTGAGGAACAGCAGTCACATAGTGCGTCTCATACTGTAATGTGAGGTACAGAAGTCACATAGTGCATCTCATACTGTAATGTGAGGTAAAGAAGTCACATAGTGCGTCTCATACTGTAATGTGAGGTACAGAAGTCACATACTGCGTCTCATACTGTAATGTGAGGAACAGCAGTCACATAGTGCGTCTCATACTGTAATGTGAGGAACAGAAGTCACATACTGTAATGTGAGGAACAGAACTCACATAGTGTGTCTCATACTGTAATGTGAGGAACAGAAGTCACATACTGTAATGTGAGGAACAGAACTCACATAGTGTGTCTCATACTGTAATGTGAGGAACAGAAGTCACATACTGTAATGTGAGGAACAGAACTCACATAGTGCATCTCATACTGTAATGTGAGGTACAACAGTCACATAGTGCGTCTCATACTGTAATGTGAGGAACAGCAGTCACATAGTGCGTCTCATACTGTAATGTGATGTACAGAAGTCACATAGTGCGTCTCATACTGTAATGTGAGGTACAGCAGTCACATAGTGTGTCTCATACTGTAATGTGAGGAACAGCAGTCACATAGTGCGTCTCATACTGTAATGTGAGGTACAACAGTCACATAGTGCGTCTCATACTGTAATGTGAGGTACAGCAGTCACATAGTGCGTCTCATACTGTAATGTGAGGTACAACAGTCACATAGTGCGTCTCATACTGTAATGTGAGGAACAGCAGTCACATAGTGCATCTCATACTGTAATATGAGGTACAGCAGTCACATAGTGCGTCTCATACTGTAATGTGAGGAACAGAACTCACATAGTGCGTCTCATACTGTAATGTGAGGAGCAGAACTCACATAGTGCGTCTCATACTGTAATGTGAGGAACATAAGTCACATACTGTAATGTGAGGAACAGAAGTCACATATTGCGTCTCATACTGTAATGTGAGGTACAGAAGTCACATAGTGCGTCTCATACTGTAATGTGAGGAACAGAACTCACATAGTGCATCTCATACTGTAATGTGAGGTACAACAGTCACATAGTGCGTCTCATACTGTAATGTGAGGTACAGAAGTCACATAGTGCGTCTCATACTGTAATGTGAGGTACAACAGTCACATAGTGCGTCTCATACTGTAATGTGAGGTACAGAAGTCACATAGTGCGTCTCATACTGTAATGTGAGGTACAGCAGTCACATAGTGCGTCTCATACTGTAATGTGAGGTACAACAGTCACATAGTGCGTCTCATACTGTAATGTGAGGAACAGAACTCACATAGTGCGTCTCATACTGTAATGTGAGGAACAACAGTCACATAGTGCGTCTCATACTGTAATGTGAGGTACAGAAGTCACATAGTGCGTCTCATACTGTAATGTGAGGTACAACAGTCACATAGTGCGTCTCATACTGTAATGTACAGAACAGAAAACACATAGTGCGTCTCATACTGTAATGTGAGGTACAGAAGTTACATAGTGCATCTCATACTGTAATGTGAGGTACAGCAGTCACATAGTGCGTCTCATACTGTAATGTGAGGTACAGCAGTCACATAGTGCGTCTCATACTGTAATGTGAGGTACAGAAGTCACATAGTGCGTCTCATACTGTAATGTGAGGTACAGCAGTCACATAGTGCGTCTCATACTGTAATGTGAGGTACAGCAGTCACATAGTGCGTCTCATACTGTAATGTGAGGTACAGAAGTCACATAGTGCGTCTCATACTGTAATGTGAGGTACAGCAGTCACATAGTGCGTCTCATACTGTAATGTGAGGTACAGCAGTCACATAGTGCGTCTCATACTGTAATGTGAGGTACAGCAGTCACATAGTGCGTCTCATACTGTAATGTGAGGTACAGAAGTCACATAGTGCGTCTCATACTGTAATGTGAGGAACAGAAGTCACATAGTGCGTCTCATACTGTAATGTGAGGTACAGAAGTCACATAGTGCGTCTCATACTGTAATGTGAGGTACAGAAGTCACATAGTGCGTCTCATACTGTAATGTGAGGTACAGAAGTCACATAGTGCATCTCATACTGTAATGTGAGGTACAGAAGTCACATAGTGCGTCTCATACTGTAATGTGAGGTACAACAGTCACATAGTGCATCTCATACTGTAATGTGAGGTACAGAAGTCACATAGTGCGTCTCATACTGTAATGTGAGGTACAACAGTCACATAGTGCGTCTCATACTGTAATGTGAGGTACAGAAGTCACATAGTGCGTCTCATACTGTAATGTGAGGTACAACAGTCACATAGTGTGTCTCATACTGTAATGTGAGGAGCAGAACTCACATAGTGCGTCTCATACTGTAATGTGAGGTACAGAAGTCACATAGTGCGTCTCATACTGTAATGTGAGGAACAGAAGTCACATAGTGCGCCTCATACTGTAATGTGAGGTACAGCAGTCACATAGTGCGTCTCATACTGTAATGTGAGGAACAGAAGTCACATAGTGTGTCTCATACTGTAATGTGAGGAACAGAAGTCACATAGTGTGTCTCATACTGTAATGTGAGGAACAGAACTAACATAGTGTGTCTCATACTGTAATGTGAGGAACAGAACTCACATAGTGCGTCTCATACTGTAATGTGAGGTACAGAAGTCACACAGTGTGTCACATACTGTAATGCGGAGAACAGAAGTCACACAGTGTGTCACATACTGTAATGTGAGGAAGAGAAGTCACACAGTGTGTCACATACTGTAATGTGAGGAACAGAAGTCACATAGTGCGCCTCATACTGTAATGTGAGGTACAGAAGTCACATAGTGTGTCACATACTGTAATGTGAGGTACAGCAGTCACATAGTGCGTCTCATACTGTAATGTGAGGAACAGAAGTCACATAGTGTGTCTCATACTGTAATGTGAGGAACAGAAGTCACATAGTGTGTCTCATACTGTAATGTGGGGAACAGAATTCACATAGTGTGTCACATACTGTAATGTGGGGAACAAAAGTCGCATAGTGTGTCACATACTGTAATGTGGGGAACAGAAGTCACATAGTGTGTCACATACTGTAATGTGGGGAACAGAAGTCACATAGTGTGTCACATACTGTAATGTTGTGGACACAACTTACATGCTCCCAGCATCTGACAAATTATGTGAGCAGAAGGCGTTTAAATACAGGGCACAGGATTGGAGAGAATGATGTCAGATGACCTAAATTGCAGCACTGTTATTGGTTATTTGAACAAATTTCGTCCCTTGCAACATTTGTTTATTCATTCCCTAAATATTATTCTGATATTGGTTGGTTGTGCAAAGCTGGGGGATGGGTAATAAAGGGATTATTTATCTTTTTAAACAATAACAATTTTGGAGTAGACTGTCCCTTTAAGTAAAGCTAGAAATCTTGCTGCCATTTGTGAATGAATATTTCCCAGCATTTTCTATTAAATAAGCGTGAGATTACGTGACACGACACGGTTTTAAACAAGAAATTTAAATGATTTTAAGCTGCTTAACAGTGTATTTGTGACACAGATCTCTTACTTTGCACACTCAAATTTAATTTTTAATCATTTTCTGAAGATTGTTTTTTAATGGACATTATGTTGAATTTTCTTTCAAGTTGTCTTTAAAGATGCCTATTTTTCTTAGGATTATGGCTGACCTTTGTTTTAGTCACAATAAATACTGGGCACTATCACAGCTCTTGATAGCCGGTATAAATTACATCTGATAACGTGAATGATTAAACCTGATACAGAGAATGATAATTCTGCACAGAACTCACTCTATAGTACTAAAAGAGACCCTTAGGCTAAGAATTTATACCGTTCTGAAATCTTCTAAATAGAATTTTTTAAGAAGCTGACAATTTGTGCCAGGCAAAGTCTGGAGGGAGCTGACTTATGGCTGAACTTATTTTATAACATTAGCGAACATTACACAGACTCATAAAACAGTTACTGTTAATCATTTACAGTGTAAATATATTCATAGAAAGTATTTATCACACAAATGTATACCCTGAACCAGAGGACTAGCAGAGACCCTCCAGACAGGTGCTGCTAGATGCAAATAGTTACATTCATACACAAAGAAAGAAAAAGCTGCATCCCATACGCACTCTAAAGAAAAAATACAGATAGTCAAGAAACAAGAAAAAGAGCCTCAACCATCAATAAATGGGGAAAATAAAATAAAACTTAACTTTTATTATACCAAGAGAATAAAAAAGAAAAACAATTAAAAATGATCAACATACAGGGGCATGAATGGAAAAATCACAATAATGATCCGATGAAAACAAATAAAGTCTATAGCACAATATTTGCCTAATACCAGACAAGTACAATATAGGTAACTATCTCCATTACATTGGTTATCACTACAGTTTACCAGTGACTATTAAGCCCCTCAACGAAGCACAAAAAAAGGGATTGGCGATTTGCTATGCTCACGTGTTACTCCAATATAATTACTTAAAAAAGCTGGGTGTTCCTGTACTAGTCAGGTATACCAAAAAATATCTAACATAAAAAAATTATATAAACCAATTCAATACAATACCAAGGGCCCCTGGCCAGGACCAAATCATTGCCACAAAACGCCTGACGCACGCTTTGCACTCTTGCTTTATCAAAGTAATTATATTGGAGTAACACGTGAGCATAGCATATCGCCAATCCCTTTTTCTGTGCTCCCTCGGGAAGCTTAATAGTCCCTGGTAGACTGTAGTGAGGGGCCTTTTTGTTTAGTCACAGAGTAATTTTCCCAGCATACCATATTTATGTAGTACCTACGTCCAACCTTCTAGCCCATGCTGTGGTCCCTCTTATCAGATTTGGCAGTGGAGACTGCAGCCAGAGGAACTACAGGTTCAACCATTACCATATGAAGGCAGATCAACGATACAGACAGTGACACATTGTATTGGCTTGCGGTGATGCCGAGGTGGGAGGTACATTGTGGGAGGGGGCAAGGTTGGAGGTTAAGAAGGGGAGGGTTCTCAATGCTACAGAAAAAATGTTTGGTGAAGGAGGGTGAAGGATGGGCCACTGCACTACAGAAAAGGGTGAGGGAGGGTGTCCCTAGTTACAATCGCTTGGGGGGCAGGATGAGGGGGAATCGCTGCACTACAGAAATACTACAAAATGGGTACTAGCAGACATCTGCCAGTTCCTAAGATGGTGGCCTCTAGTGAGACGGAACAGGGTTACAAAGCTTAAAATTCTCTGGTACTTTAGGTAAGTTTATCTCTAAAATTCCTGGTCCTGAAGGGGTTAATACTCTGCAGTACGTACAACAAGTAATTTGAAACACATTAAGGGGAAACACATTTTATTGTACAGTGTTCCTTTAAAGGGATAAGCAAACTGAGTCATTGAAGGCTCTCACGTTTATGTTTATATAGCATACACGGAAGTATACCCATAAACTTACAAAGTTTTGAGGCATACATGCCCCTTTCCAATTCAGGGGGAAGTAACGTGTTTCTATTAATTGGCTTGAATACATTTCCAGCATTGAAACATTGTAACAGGAAGTCACTGAAGGAACATGAAACCCAGACATTATCTGTCATGTATAAATACCTCCAAATATTTCCTGCAAGCTTTGTGGAACAGGAAGCTGAGGTAGACTTGGAGCCCACTATTAAACTGTTGAGAAGAACTACTAAACAATGGTTACTATTTGCTCCTGCGCCTACAGTGCTTCTTAAAACAGTTCTATTTTAACCCCTTAAAGTTGCAAGATGGCCTCTTCATACTGGGCACTCAAGTTTCCAATTTACTTCTATTATCAAATTCACTTTTTTCCCCATGATATTCTTTGTTGAAGAGATATCTAGGTAAGTGTCTGGAGCGCTACATGGCAGGAAATAGTGCTGCCCTCTAGTGCTCTTGTTGCTTAAAGGGACAGTCAACACCAGAATTTTTGTTGTTTAAAAAGATAGATAATCCCTTTATAACCCATTCCCCAGTTTTGCATAACCAACACTGTTATATTAAAGGGACAGTCAAGTCCAAAAAAAACTTTCATTTATCAAATAGGGCATGTAATTTTAAACAACTTTCTAATTTACGTTTATCAACATTTTTGCTTTGTTCTCTTGGTATTCTAGTTGAAAGCAAACCTAGGAAGGCACATATGATAATTTATAAGCCCTTGAAGGCCGCCTCTATTTTATTTACTTTTCTCAGCAGGGGAGAGCAAGCTCATGTAGGCAATATAGATAGCATTGTGATCACGCCCGTGGCCAGTGGCAGACACTGCACTAATTGGCTAAAATGCAAGTCAATAGATAAGAACTAAAAGTCATGTGATTAGGGGCGGTCAGCAGATACTTAGATACAAGATAGTCACAGAAGTAAAAAGTGTATTAATATAACAGTGTTGGTTTTGCAAAACTGGGGAATGGGTAATAAAGGGATTATCTTTCTTTTTAAACAACCAAAATTCTGGTGTTGACTGTCCCTTTAATACACTTTTTACTGCTGTGACTATCTTGTATCTAAGCATCTTCTGACCGCCCCTAATCACATGACTTTTAGTTATTATCTATTGACTTGCAGTTTAGCCAATTAGTGCAGTGTCTGCCACAACTCACGGGCATGATCACAATGCTATCTATATGGTTTACCTGAACTACTCTCCCCTGTTGTGAAAAGCAAATACAAAAGCATGTGATTAGAGGCGGCCTTCAAGGGATTAGAAATTATCATATGAGCCTTCCTAGGCTTGCTCTCAACTAGAATACCAAGAGAACAAAGCAAAGTTGTTGATAAAAGTAAATTGGAAAGTTGTTTAAAATTACATGCCCTATTTGAAAAATAAAAGTTTTTTTTGGCCTTGACTGTCCCTTTAATGGTAACATTCATGCAAAACTGCTGCCATATAATAATCTAGACACGTGCACGCTCCTGAGCTTACAGCCATACTTTTCAACAAAAGATACCAGTACATTAGAAAGTTGTTTAAAATTGCTGCTCTATCTGAATCATGAAATAAACATTTTGGGTTTCATGCCGCTATACTTTCAGTTGCTGTACATACATTAAATACACAATGATGTCATTATATTAATAATAGTAAGTTAATACATTTGGATTTAAATTGATTTTTAAGGCTTAATGTTTACAATATTCACTCTGGCGAGCGTGCTAACCCGATCCTCTTCTTGCCAGGTCCTTGGCCGCACTAACAGGAGGTTTAGCGAGTTCGGCTCCCAGGACCTGCGCTAAACTGCTAAACCTCCTGTTAGCGTGGCTAGGGACCTGGTAAGAAGATGATCAAGTTAGCGCAGTCGCCAGAACGCGTTAGGGCAAATATGTAACTACAGATGAACTTTTCACCTGTAGCTTCGAAACATTTACATTCCTTTTAATGAAAACCAACGTAAATGTTAACTGAAAATTCGATTTTCGTTTAGTTTTAATTGAAAACCAAATAAGGCTGGGAACGAATATTCTGGGAAACAAATTTCCTCAAATATTTGGAACGATAATTTAGTCTTAAACTAAATTTTCTTTCCTGCACATTTATAATGAATAATAAATATTGCATTTATTTCTATTCAGTATAACCCACTGCTTAACGTCTTTTTATTACAACAATGATCATCATCATTTTTTCCTGCAAAAAGTGAATGTGGAGAGTTCAGCAAACATTTCACGGAGAACTAGTGATGTGTATTCAAATACTTCATTAGTATCCATATGCGGAAGAAGGCACCGCTCGTGATATTCAGCTCTTTTCGGAGTTGGAGTTCTCCTTGTGAACGTTAAACACACTAAGATATGTGCAAATCCAGATCTTAGTGTGTTGTAATTTCACATGGAGAAATCCGGCTCCGAAACGTGCTGAACACCGCGAGCGGCCGCCTTCTTCTGAATTCGGATACTAACGAAGTATCTGAATGCACAAGCCTAATTAAAACAATCAAACATGGCAATACTGTTTATTTTTCAATAAAATGTGCTTAAATATTTACTCTCTTCCTAGTACACATTTATGGCCTCTGCTAAGGAATACAACTGTCACTTAAAGGATAAAAAGAGAAAAAAGCAAGGGTGATAATGGAAGTAAATTAGAAAGTTGGTTTAATTTTGACTTTACTGTTCCTTTAATAAAGAATTGCAATAATCTACTTATAATAAAAGATAATAAAATATAGTAATTAAAGATAAAATAATAATATTAATCATAAACATTCTTACCTCCAATTGGTGGTCCTAAGAGAAGAGGAACACATTCTACAATAGTGACAAGTCCAACAGCACTTGAGAAGCGTTTGGCCCCCACAAGGTCCATCAGAGTTTCAAAGAGCATTGCACAGACCATACCAAAAGCGAGGCCAAAAAATACTGAGTATATTACTAAACCTATATAGTCATTAGCAAAGGGGCACATGAGATGGCAGAATCCATTAAACATAATAGAAAAGCCAAAAAAATACTGAATCCTTGGCCGTACCCACTTGGTGTTGGCAATTATTCCAGTAACGGGTCTAGCAATCATGTCGACTATGGCTAGAATTGATAAGAGAAAGGCCGCTGAATATTCATCAACGCCAAGATGCTTTGCGTAGGGTGTCAAAAACACTATTGGGGCATAAAATCCCAAAAACATGATCACATTTCCAACCGTGTAAATCAAGAAGCCTCTATGCTTAAAAAGCGATAAATCAAGGAATTTGTTAAATTTTTCCAAACAACTTTCAGTGTTGATCTCAGATTCAGGTTTACCATTAGCCTGTAGTTTACCAGTTTCTGCTACGTTCTCATTTGAACTTTTCTCATTGAGCTTTTTTGTTTCCTTATCGTTTGTTTTTTCAGGTTTAGAAACAGTGTGTTCGATTGGCCGAAACAGAGCACCTGCCACACAGCAATTTAATAGAAGGGCTCCCAGTATAAAGAAGCTACCCCGCCATCCAAATTGGTCAAACAAAAACTGGTTCAAGGGCGCCAACGTAGACAGTACAACTGGGCTACCAGCCATAGCTAGTCCATTTGCCATTGGTCGTCTTTTTAGGAAGTATTTCCCAATCACAATCACAGAAGGCTGAAGGTTCATGGAAAATCCAAACCCTGTAAGAGAGAGAAGCATTAGATTGTATAATTGATTTCCTGAGTGTGCATAGAGCAATATTTATGGTTAGCATCTCTCCACTACACAGGAATGACTAGAAGTGGGGTCTATTTCAGTCCATCAGAACTGGCATATACACTGGCTTTCATGGATTACTGTGGGGTTCCCAAAGTCATTTGAAAACCCAGTTATTTGTTCTCCAGTGACTTTGCATGGTGTTAAAGGACCAGTAAATATCAGTAGATTTGCATAATAAGCAATGATAACAAGACAATACAATAGCACTTAGCCTGAACTTCAAAATGAGTAGTAGATATTTGTATGTCTATTTCCATTCACCCTGTATTATGTGACAGCCATCAGCCAATCACAAATACATATATACGTATATGCTGTGAATTCTTGCACATCCTCTGTAGAGCTGGTGACTCAAAAAGTGTAAATATAAAAAGACTGAGCACATTTTGTTATAGGGACACTGAACCCAATTTTTTTATTTCGTGATTCAGATAGAGCATGACATTTTAAGCAACTTTCTAATTTACTCCTATTATCAAATTGTATTCATTATCTTGGTATCTTTATTTGAACTGCAAGAATGTAAGTTTAGATGCCGGCCCATTTTTAGTGAACAACCTGGGTTGTCCTTGCTGATTGGTGGATAAATTCATCCACCAATAAAAAAGTGCTGTCCACAGTTCTGAAACAAAAAAAAAACTTAGATTCCTTCTTTTTCAAATGAAGATAGCAAGAGAACAAAGAAAAATTGATAATAGGAGTACATTAGAAAGTTGCTTAAAATTGCATGCTCTATCTGAATCACAAAATAAAAAATTTGGGTTCCGTGTCCCTTTAATGGAAGTAAATTGTAAAGTTGTTTAAAATTGCTGCTCAGAGTCATGAAAGTTTAATTTTGACTTGAGTGTCCCTTTAAATACATCAATTACAGGATTTGTCTGCAGTCTTGCAATAAATGAGCATACTAGGTGAGTGTTGTCTTTTAATGCCGGTACATCTTGTATGCTTAAGCTGCCTTCCAATGGCCTCATGTGCCCTCGCTGGAATGGCTGTTCCATACTTGTTACTAGAGAAGAAAAGGCTTACCTCTGTCATTATGTTAACAATGAGAGTACATTATTATTATTATAGTAAACATTTATAGTAATAACAAGGTGCTATGTGTCCCATTAACTCCACCAATACATTGTACCAAAAGACTCCTACTTAGGGGTTAATTTAACAAGTGCCGGGTAGACATTATTTGATGTAGCGAATCATGTCCGCCCAACATACGTTGTTGGCATTTAACATTGCACAAGCATTTCTAGTGAAATGCTTGTGCAATGCTGCCCCTGCTCACCAGCGGACAACTGGTCGCTAGCAGGGGCCGTCAATCATTCCAATTATATCGGATCAGGATGATTGCAGTCTGCCACCTATAGCCCGCTGCTTCTTAACTTCCGTTCTGCAGAACCAGAAACGATGGGCGTAGAAAGCAGCATCCGCTGTTTATTAAATCCACCCTTTAGTATTAGTTTACTAGAAAAAAATGTTTTCTGGTGGCCTCTGGCACAGGATTCTTGGCCTTTTCATCTCAGACCCTTATTTTAGCCGCAGGCCCCATTAACGTGTTCATCTATAAAAAGACGAGTTTATATGGTGCTCAGGTGACGCATTATATGAATATAAAAGTGCCAAGCGAGAGTCAGAGCACTTTATTATTACACTATTGCTCGCTTTAAAGGGAAATAAAAGTTAAACTGAAACATTCATGAATCAGATAGCGCTTACAATTTTATTAGACTTGATTTACTTCTATTATCACTTAGTTTGTTCTCTCTGTATTCTTTGTTGAAAAGCATACCTAGGTAAGCTCAAGAGCAGAAATGCACTACAGGTAGCAACCATAGCAAGCTGCCGATTGGTGGCTCTACACTTCTCTAGTCATTGGCTCACTAGATCTGAGGACAACTAACTGTTAACAGATCATTTTCTTTTTGCCTCTGTAGCCCCTGACAAAGGCTTCTGTGACAAAATACCGTAATGATATTGGGTTGTCTGTGGTCATGGTCAGTTCAGACACAAATTATAATATATTTTTTTTCCTTTTCGGCTATAATACGAGTTTTGCGTTATGAGTAAAAAAGCAGCATTAAGCCTCATAACGCTGCTTTTTTTCCTACCGCTGCTATTACGAGTCTTGTAGGTACAGCTGTCCCGCACACGTTTTTGGCCTTACCGCAAATCAACTTACGCAATTTGCGTATAGACTTTTTTCAATGGAACTTCCATAGCGCCGGTATTACAAGCTTTTTTTTTTTAGGCCAAAAAGTGAGCGGTACAGACTATCCCGCAAGATTCGGAACGCATTCTAAAGTCAGTAGTTATGAGTTTTACACTACAGAGCTGTAGCATAAAACTCATAGCTAAAGTGCTACAAAGTACACTAACACCCATAAACTACCTATTAACCCCTAAACCGAGGCCCTCCCGCATCGTAAACACTAAAATAAAATTATTAACCCCTAATCTGCCGCTCCGGACATCGCCGCCACTATAATAAACATATTAACCCCTAAACCGCTGCACTCCCGCCTCACAAACACTAGTTAAATATTATTAACCCCTAATCTGCCGCCCCTAACATCGCCGCCACCTACCTACATTTATTAACCCCTAATCTGCCGCCCCCAACGTCACCGCCACTATATTAAATTTATTAACCCCTAAACCTAAGTCTAACCCTAACCCTAGAATTCTATCAGCCAATCGGAATTAAGGTTGAAAAAATCTTATTGGCTGATGCAATCAGCCAATAGGATTGAACTTCAATCCTATTGGCTGATCCAATCAGCCAATAGGATTGAGCTTGCATTCTATTGGCTGTTCCATGCTAGAATGCCAACTATTCTACCTAGTTAAAATAAATACAAACTTGCCTGTAAAATAAAATAAAACCTAAGCTAGCTACAATGTAATTATTAGTTATATTGTAGCTAGCTTAGGGTTTATTTTACAGGTAAGTAATTAGTTTTAAATAGGAATTATTTAGTTAATGATAGGAATTTTTATTTAGATTTATTTTAATTATATTTAAGTTAGGGGGTGTTAGGGTTTGACTTTAGGTTTAGGGGTTAATAAATTTAATATAGTGGCGGCGGCAGATTAGGGGTTAATAAATGTAGGTAGGTAGGTGGCAGATTAGGAGTTAATAATATTTAACTAGTGTTTGCGATGCGGGAGTGCAGCGGTTTAGGGGTTAATATGTTTATTATAGTGGCGGCGATGTCCGGAGAGGCAGATTAGGGGTTAATAAGTATAATGTAGGTGTCGGCGATGTCGGGGGCAGCAGATTAGGGGTTAATAAGTGTAAGATTAGGGGCGTTTAGACTTGGGGTTTATGTTAGGGTGTTAGGTGTAAACATAAAAAGGTGTTATGCTTTTTTTCAGCCGGCTCTTCCCATTGATGTCTATGGGGAAATCGTGCACGAGCACGTACAACCAGCTCACAGCTGACTTAAGCAGCCCTGGTATTAGAGTGCCGTATGTAGCAAAATTTTGCTCTATGCTCACTTCTTGTCTTTTAACGCCGGGTTAATAAAAACCTGTAATACCAGCATTGTAGGTAAGTGAGTGGTGACAATAACGTGCAAGTTAGTACCGCATCCCTCATAACGCAAAACTCGTAATCTGGCCATTTATTTGGTGTCCAAAAAGGTAAAAACACAGAAACCAATGTCAATAAAACACAACAATTATATTCCAACAAGACCAGTAGTCCGATAGTAAAATATAGCTGAACAATTGCTCAATATTCATATAAAAAAACAAAACTGTTTGATAGTAAAAAAATTAAAAATAAATTAATTAATTCAAATTACAAACCAAAAACATATCTGGTTTGACCACCATTCCATTTGGATATTTCTTTGTTTTAAATATATTGTGCTCTGGTTCTATTATGTTTTATGACCGAATACATAGAGGATTAAACAAGTAATTTATTTTCATGCCTTGAGGGTGGACAGTGATGGGGCAATTTCCTTCTTGACCCTTTTGATGCCAATGGGCTACCATTTTTAAAATGCTGTGCAGCGCATGTGCACAACAAGTGACTCTCACTGGGCAGATTGCCACTGATGATACCATATTAGTCAGGGCATTTTCATTCCCCCCCCCCCAAGAAGTTTTCCCAGACACCGATTACTGTACTTAAAGACTCTAGTTAGAGGAACTTGCATGAAAAACCACAATGCGATTCAATACAAGGTACAATTGTTTATTGATAGATTACAGCCATATGCCAATAATGGGAATGATTTAAAAATGGAAAAAAAGAATCCAATCGACTAGAAACCTGGTTAAATTGCTCAGTATAAGTATTTTTTTCCCAAACACATTTCTATAGTTTTTACTCTCTCAATATTTTTATTTTTTTGGAAAGGCAGAAGTGATACATTTATAAAATACACATATTACCGTTCAATGGAAAACTGATGCATTAATGAAAAAGAAATTAGGTTTAATGCCAACTATCCATTCAGCTAATAATCAATTAAAGCAGCCTATTATCTCATCATTAATTTTCCAGTGACACAAATCTAATTTATTATAATCTAATTTTACAACCATTAATTAGTATGTGAGAGCTTCCTGCTCCGCTATTCTCCAGCTCGCTGCTCATTAAAATGATTTCAAGTCAGCGGCTGAATTTATGCTTTAAATTGAACTAAAAAAATCCTTTCAGGTTAACTGTTAAAGAAATGAGTTGTTAGAAACTTAACCATGTGTTAAAATACAACCAGGCCATTATTTTAAAAGGGATATGAAACCCCAGATTTTTCTTTCATGATTCAGATAGAGCATGTTACTTCTATTATAATTTTTTCTTCATTCTCTTGATAACTTCTGTTGAAACGCATGGACGTAAGCTTAGGAGCCGGAACCTATCTGGAGCACTGTTCAGTTTTTTGTTATTTTTTAAACTAATCCAGGACTATAAATGAGGGCCCACACATAAACCCTTACGGAGGACATAACACCAACGCTTAAAGCAATCGATTGTTACTCCTACGATTTCTGCAAAAAGACTTTACCTTTTAAAACGTACCAACTATTTTACTGGATCACTTTATTTTATTGTATTTTATTTTTTGGATTTGTATTTGTTACTAACGTTGCTACTATTGACGCTATTTTAATCATGAATGTTAAGTTTTAAATACACTCAAATGAATATTGCTAATACCAACTAATATTGCAAATATTCTTTGTGGACACCATACTTTATCATAAGTCCCCCTTATCAGATCCATAAAAAATATCTGCAATTAAACCTATACCTAGGTTCAAATATACACACTTGTTTGTATAGTATATTTAGATACAAGACTAAGAGATTATATTACATTATTTTATTTTAATTATATTTCGTGGTTGGCCAACCAATTTAATTTGTTTTGATAAACAGTTATTTAGACTGAATCTTTCTATAATTCCAACTTTTCTATTTGACTGTATGTATTTATAATTCTCAAATAAATAGAATTCATTGATTCCAATTACATAGTAAGACTATCTTTCCTTATCGGGTAATTAAGCACAAGCGCTTAAGAGTCTTATCCATTCCCAGAATCCACCCACACTTTGAAGTTTTTGAGATTACTTCTTTTAGACTCCCTAGCTTTTACCCCCACAGCGCATAGTTTATTAACCCAACACACCACTATAAATGAGGGATTCTGTTATTTGTATACTACTATTAATCCAGCACCTAACTGATTGTCTCTGTCGTGTAAATGCCACTGATCCGAGAAGCTTGATAAACAAAAACACACGCATTTGCCTACATTGATATTCTTCTACTGTTCAATATACAGGGAATGCAGAATTATTAGGCAAATGAGTATTTTGACCACATCATCCTCTTTATGCATGTTGTCTTACTCCAAGCTGTATAGGCTCGAAAGCCTACTACCAATTAAGCATATTAGGTGATGTGCATCTCTGTAATGAGAAGGGGTTTGGTCTAATGACATCAACACCCTATATCAGGTGTGCATAATTATTAGGCAACTTCCTTTCCTTTGGCAAAATGGGTCAAAAGAAGGACTTGACAGGCTCAGAAAAGTCAAAAATAGTGAGATATCTTGCAGAGGGATGCAGCACTCTTAAAATTGCAAAGTTTCTGAAGCGTGATCATCGAACAATCAAGCGTTTCATTCAAAATAGTCAACAGGGTCGCAAGAAGCGTGTGGAAAAACCAAGGCGCAAAATAACTGCCCATGAACTGAGAAAAGTCAAGCGTGCAGCTGCCAAGATGCCACTTGCCACCAGTTTGGCCATATTTCAGAGCTGCAACATCACTGGAGTGCCCAAAAGCACAAGGTGTGCAATACTCAGAGACATGGCCAAGGTAAGAAAGGCTGAAAGATGACCACCACTGAACAAAACACACAAGCTGAAACATCAAGACTGGGCCAAGAAATATCTCAAGACTGATTTTTCTAAGGTTTTATGGACTGATGAAATGAGAGTGAGTCTTGATGGGCCAGATGGATGGGCCCGTGGCTGGATTGGTAAAGGGCAGAGAGCTCCAGTCCGACTCAGACGCCAGCAAGGTGGAGGTGGAGTACTAGTTTGGGCTGGTATCATCAAAGATGAGCTTGTGGGGCCTTTTCGGGTTGAGGATGGAGTCAAGCTCAACTCCCAGTCCTACTGCCAGTTTCTGGAAGACACCTTCTTCAAGCAGTGGTACAGGAAGAAGTCTGCATCCTTCAAGAAAAACATGATTTTCATGCAGGACAATGCTCCATCACACGCGTCCAAGTACTCCACAGCGTGGCTGGCAAGAAAGGGTATAAAAGAAGAAAATCTAATGACATGGCCTCCTTGTTCACCTGATCTGAACCCCATTGAGAACCTGTGGTCCATCATCAAATGTGAGATTTACAAGGAGGGAAAACAGTACACCTCTCTGAACAGTGTCTGGGAGGCTGTGGTTGCTGCTGCACGCAATGTTGATGGTGAACAGATCAAAACACTGACAGAATCCATGGATGGCAGGCTTTTGAGTGTCCTTGCAAAGAAAGGTGGCTATATTGGTCACTGATTTGTTTTTGTTTTGTTTTTGAATGTCAGAAATGTATATTTGTGAATGTTGAGATGTTATATTGGTTTCAATGGTAAAAATAAATAATTGAAATGGGTATATATTTGTTTTTTGTTAAGTTGCCTAATAATTATGCACAGTAATAGTCACCTGCACACACAGATAACCCCTTAAAATAGCTATAACTAAAAACAAACTAAAAACTACTTCCAAAACTATTCAGCTTTGATATTAATTAGTTTTTTGGGTTCATTGAGAACATGGTTGTTGTTCAATAATAAAATTAATCCTCAAAAATACAACTTGCCTAATAATTCTGCACTCCCTGTATACCCTTGAGAAAGTCTTTCCATTTAAAGACAAACTGCGTAGAGGCCTTTCGTACCTCGCAGGCTTCCATACCCTGTTTCATGACGCTGTAGGATCCACATCTCTGCAGGACGGTAGTGTATCTCCTGGAATAGAGGAACAGAGGGTATCCAAAGATTGTTTAGAGTGACGCAGGGGGAGTACAGCCACCTAGGCAAACAAGCCAGTTAATTCAGCTGCTGCCCCTTCAGAGGTTATAGTAATCTGGCAACATATTATACGGGTTGGGGGGCGTTGCCTTAGCCCTGTGCAACACAGGAACTACTTTAGCCTCTTTCATATCTGTATGTGTTTGTGTTTGGGAGGGAAGCAATAACTGTCTGTACTCCCCCTGCGTCACTCTAAACAATCTTTGGATACCCTCTTTTCCTCTATTCCAGGAGATACACTACCGTCCTGCAGAGATGTGGATCCTACAGCGTCATGAAACAGGGTATGGAAGCCTGCGAGGTACAAAAGGCCTCTACGCAGTTTGTCTTTAAATGGAAAGACTTTCTCAAGGGTATACAGGGAGTGCAGAATTATTAGGCAAGTTGTATTTTTGAGGATTAATTTTATTATTGAACAACAACCATGTTCTCAATGAACCCAAAAAACTCATTAATATCAAAGCTGAATAGTTTTGGAAGTAGTTTTTAGTTTGTTTTTAGTTATAGCTATTTTAAGGGGTTATCTGTGTGTGCAGGTGACTATTACTGTGCATAATTATTAGGCAACTTAACAAAAAACAAATATATACCCATTTCAATTATTTATTTTTACCATTGAAACCAATATAACATCTCAACATTCACAAATATACATTTCTGACATTCAAAAACAAAACAAAAACAAATCAGTGACCAATATAGCCACCTTTCTTTGCAAGGACACTCAAAAGCCTGCCATCCATGGATTCTGTCAGTGTTTTGATCTGTTCACCATCAACATTGCGTGCAGCGTGTGGAAAAACCAAGGCGCAAAATAACTGCCCATGAACTGAGAAAAGTCAAGCGTGCAGCTGCCAAGATGCCACTTGCCACCAGTTTGGCCATATTTCAGAGCTGCAACATCACTGGAGTGCCCAAAAGCACAAGGTGTGCAATACTCAGAGACATGGCCAAGGTAAGAAAGGCTGAAAGACGACCACCACTGAACAAAACACACAAGCTGAAACATCAAGACTGGGCCAAGAAATATCTCAAGACTGATTTTTCTAAGGTTTTATGGACTGATGAAATGAGAGTGAGTCTTGATGGGCCAGATGGATGGGCCCGTGGCTGGATTGGTAAAGGGCAGAGAGCTCCAGTCCGACTCAGACGCCAGCAAGGTGGAGGTGGAGTACTAGTTTGGGCTGGTATCATCAAAGATGAGCTTGTGGGGCCTTTTCGGGTTGAGGATGGAGTCAAGCTCAACTCCCAGTCCTACTGCCAGTTTCTGGAAGACACCTTCTTCAAGCAGTGGTACAGGAAGAAGTCTGCATCCTTCAAGAAAAACATGATTTTCATGCAGGACAATGCTCCATCACACGCGTCCAAGTACTCCACAGCGTGGCTGGCAAGAAAGGGTATAAAAGAAGAAAATCTAATAACATGACCTCTTTGTTCACCTGATCTGAACCCCATTGAGAACCTGTGGTCCATCATCAAATGTGAGATTTACAAGGAGGGAAAACAGTACACCTCTCTGAACAGTGTCTCGGAGGCTGTGGTTGCTGCTGCACGCAATGTTGATGGTGAACAGATCAAAACACTGACAGAATCCATGGATGACAGGCTTTTGAGTGTCCTTGCAAAGAAAGGTGGCTATATTGGTCACTGATTTGTTTTTGTTTTGTTTTTGAATGTCAGAAATGTATATTTGTGAATGTTGAGATGTTATATTGGTTTCAATGGTAAAAATAAATAATTGAAATGGGTATATATTTGTTTTTTGTTAAGTTGCCTAATAATTATGCATAGTAATAGTCACCTGCACACACAGATAACCCCTTAAAATAGCTATAACTAAAAACAAACTAAAAACTACTTCCAAAACTATTCAGCTTTGATATTAATGAGTTTTTTGGGTTCATTGAGAACATGGTTGTTGTTCAATAATAAAATTAATCCTCAAAAATACAACTTGCCTAATAATTCTGCACTCCCTGTATACCCTTGAGAAAGTCTTTCCATTTAAAGACAAACTGCGTAGAGGCCTTTTGTACCTCGCAGGCTTCCATACCCTGTTTCATGACGCTGTAGGATCCACATCTCTGCAGGACGGTAGTGTATCTCCTGGAATAGAGGAACAGAGGGTATCCAAAGATTGTTTAGAGTGACGCAGGGGGAGTACAGCCACCTAGGCAAACAAGCCAGTTAATTCAGCTGCTGCCTCTTCAGAGGTTATAGTAATCTGGCAACATATTATACGGGTTGGGGGGCGTTGCCTTAGCCCTGTGCAACACAGGAACTACTTTAGCCTCTTTCATATCTGTATGTGTTTGTGTTTGGGAGGGAAGCAATAACTGTGTGTTTGCTACTGTGGCAGCACAAAACCTAAATACGACACTAGAGTGACAATTAGTTGTTTTATATCTTTTTGTGAGTGTCAGTTTTCCTATTGTTTTCAATAAACGCATTTAAATTTGAGTTGCGGTTGCACTTTCTGTTATTGTCTTTTCAGATACTGTTCAAGATATACTATTTGTTTATTTATTTATTTTCCCCCTTGGAAAAATTCCTGGGTGCTTAAAAATGAAATAAATTTTGACATTTGTCGGGAAAAAAATAAATCTACTGCTCATGTAATATTCTGCAAGTGCTATTGCATTGTCTTGTTATTATGCACTTGATTATATTAAAATTATACTGTATTTAACTTTTTGTGTTTTGAAACTACATTGCAGGTTAAATAAGGTGTATATAAAAATAAAAAAAAAGAATCCTGCATACATTAAATAAGAATTTGACTGCATAATGTAAATGTGTTTTTGCTGCATATTTTTAACACAAATTTGAATGTTTATTATGTCTATGAATTAAATGAGAATACATAGTGTGTACCTTGAGTATGACTTTTACATTAAATATTCAATGCGCTTTAATCCGCTTATTGTGTGTTTTTACATTTTCCTTTACAGAATTGAAGGAAGGGCCTTGTAGCACTGACTGATTTTTTTTTATTTTTTTTTTAAAGAATTTCACCAATTTCAAGAGAGAGAAGAGTTTTATAGAATCATTGTTGCAATCAATTACTGATGCAAAGCAGTGCTTAAAGGGACATGAAACACCAATTATTATATTTTTATATATATAAATATATATATATATATATATATAAATATAAATATATATATATATAAATATATGATACAGATAGAGCATACAAATTTAGACAAATTTCCAATTCACTTCTGTTATCAAATGTACTTAATTCTCTTGGTATTCTTTGTTGAAAAGCATACCTAGGTAGGCTTAGGAGCTGGGAACTAGTTACTGATTGGTGACCGCATATAAATGCCCCTTGTGATTGGCTCACCTGATGTGCTCAGCTAGCACTCAGAAGTGTATTGCTGCTCTTTTATAAAATTATACCAAGAGAATGAAGCAAACCTGATAAAAGAAGTAAATTAGAAAGTTATTTAAAAATAATTCCTCTATCTGAATCATACAATATAAATGTTGGGCTTCATGTCCCTTAAAGCGACATGCACACTCCTGAGCTTAGCTCAGTATGCTCTCATAAAAAAGGGCTATGTTTCAACATTGGATACAAGAGAAAGAGGTGCATATGAAAGTTTCTTAAAATTATAGACTCTATATAAACAATGAAAGTTTAATTTGACTATCACGCCCCTTTAATAGTAATCTCCTACTACAGCTCAAATGCAACTGATAGACAGGTCTGTATATTTCCGTAGACTGCCTGTTATACTGATGAGTATGCATTTATTAAACAAAAGTGCCAGGATGATTATTCTATAATGTACATTTGGCGAGACTGTCATGGGATACCAGATACAGTAGGTACAGCTGGTTTGAGTAAGGCTGTCACTGGTATGGTAGACACAGAATTCTCAAACAGGCACAGGATACCCAGCGGTTACTGTTGGTAAATCTGTCACTGGATACTAGATAGGTACAGCTGGTTTGAGTAAGGCTGTCACTGGTATGGTAGACAAAGAATTCTCAGCAGGCACAGGATACCCAGCGGTTACTGTTGGTAAATCTGTCACCTGATACCAAATAGGTACAGATGGTTTGAGTAAGGCTGTAACTGGTATGGTGGACAAAGGATTCTCAGCAAGCACAGGATACCCAACAGGTACTGTTGGTGAGTCTGTCACTGGATACCAGATTGGTACAGCTGGTTCGAGTAAGGCTGTCACAGGTATGGTAGGCACAGGATTCTCAGGAGGCACAGGATACCTAGCGGATATCTATCTATTGGGTTTTTGTAAAGTGTGTCAGCTCACTCGTAAGGGTCTCAAGGCGCTAGGGGTTGCTGCAGTTCAGTCAAAGAGCCGGTTCTTGAGGTCTTTTCTGAACTTAGTTAGGGAGGTAGCTTGTCTGAGGTGCAGCGGGAGAGAGTGTTCCAAGACCTGCCTCCCGCTGTGGTCTTCCTGATGCGGGGGATGACTGCAAGGGCTTGGTCAGCCGATTGAAGCTGTCTGGCGGGGGTGTAGAAGTTGACACGGTGGTTGACGTATTCGGGACCAATGTTGTGGAGGGCCTTGAATGTGTAGGTGAGAAGCTTGAACGTGATGCTTTTGTTGATGGGTAGCCAGTGTAGGTCTCGCAGGTGTTTGGTGATGTGGCATTGGCGAGGGAGGTTGAGGATAAGTCTTGCCGAGGCATTCTGAATGCGTTGGAGTCTGTTTTGGAGCTTGATGGTGGAGCCGGTGAAGAGTATGTTGCCATTGTCCAGTCGGCTGCTGACGAGGGTGTGGGTGACTGTCTTCCTGGTCTCGGCTGGGATCCACTTGAAGATCCTTCACAGCAGGTGGAGTATGTGTTGGCTTGTCGGTCCATGGAGAGCGATGAGTCCAGAATGAGGCCTAGGTTTCGTGCGTGGTCAGTGGGGGTAGGCGGGTGTCCAAGAGCTGTGGGCCACCAGGAGTTATCCCAGGTGGATGTGGTGGGTCTGAGGAGGAGGACTTCGGTTTTGTCTGCGTTCAGCTTGAGGCAGCTGTCTCTCATCCAGGCGGCGACTGCTGTCATCCCTTCGTGGACGTTTCTCTTGGTGGTGGTGGGGTCTCTGGTGAGTGGGAGGATCAGCTGGGTGTCATCGGCGTAGGAGACTATGTTGAGGTCGTGTCGTTGGACGATGGCGGCAAGGGGGGCCATATAGATGTTGAAGAGGGTAGGGCTCAATGAAGAGCCTTGGGGTACAATGCAGCTGATCTCTGTGGGCTTGGCGGTAAAGGGCAGGAGTCTCACTTTCTGTGTTCTGCTGGTGAGGAAGGAGGTGATCCATTCCAGGGTTATGTCATGGACGCCAGCGTCGTGTAGGCAGGTGTGGAGGGTGTGGTGGGAGATGGTGTTGAATGCTGCTGAGAGGTCCAGGAGGATGAGGGCGGCGGTCTCTACTTGGTCGAGTAGGGTGCAGATGTCGTCTGTGGCTGTGAGAAGTGCGGTCGTGCGGTCTCTGTGCTGTGGTTGCTCCTGAAACCAGATTGGGAGGGGTCCAAGGTGTGGTTGGCTTCAATGTGGTCTACGAGTTGAGCGTTGATTGCCATCTCGATGACTTTGGCTGGAAAGGGGAGTAGTGAGATGGGACGGAAGTTCTTAGGGTCCTTGAGGTCTGCAGTGGGTTTCATCAGCAGGGGGTTCACCTCTGCATGCTTCCAGTCTTCCGGTAAGGTGCCGGTCTCAATGGAGCAGTTGATGGTGCAGCGGAGTTTGGGGGCGATGGTGTCACCCACTTTGTTGAAGATGTGATGCGGGCATGGGTTCAAGGGTGCTCCGGAGTGGATCGATCTCATGATCCTTAGGGTGTCCTCTTTGGTGAGGGGGCTCCAGATGGTCTGTGGGGGGTAGGCAGCAGTGTTTATGGGTGCGGTGTCAGTGGGGGTTGGTGGGTCAGCAGTGGTGGGTGAGGTCTGGGGCGCAAGGCAGATAGATATTGTGATGGAAGTATGTGGCGAGGTTGTCACAGTGGTCCTGGGAGGGCGGGATGTTGTTGGTGTCACTGTTGGGTATGGAGAATTCTTTGATGACTGAGAACAGCCCCATGCTGTTGTGGGCATTGACGTTTATTCTGTCTTGAATGGCTGTTTTCTTGGTGGTTTTGATGAGATGGTGGTGGGTGGTGATGGCTTCTTTGTAGGCCGCTTGTCCGTAGGGGTCTTGCTGGATCTCCAGGTTCTTTCTAGTCGTCTGCAGTGGCGTTTTGAGTCCTGGTGGGCCGGGGTGAACCAGCTGGCCTTGTTGGTGGGTTGGCGGCTGGACGGTTTCTTGAGGGGGGCGAGGGTGTTGGCGCAGTCGGTTATCCAGCAGTGGAGGTTGCAGGCAGAGGAGTTGGCATCTGTGGAGGTCGCTGGGGGGGGACTTATTCAGGATGGAGTACTGTTGGTGAGTCTGTCACTGGATACCAGATAGGTACAGCTGGTTTGATTAAGGCTGTTGCTGGTATGGTAAACACAGGTTTCTCAACAGGCACAGGATACCCAGTGGCTACTGTTGATGAGACTGAATACCAGATAGGTAGCGCAGGCACAGCTTCAGGAACAAGCATCAACTGATATCAGGCAACCTACTTGGCTTTCAGGAACCAGGTGAGCATAAGCAGGTGCAAGGTAAGTATGCTTGGTTTCTGAAGCAAGGTGAGCATATGCAGGTATCAGGTAAGTATGCTTGGCTCTGGAACAAGGTGAGCATACACAGGTACAAGGTAAGTATGCTTGGGCTCAGGAACAAGGTGAGAATACGCAGGTTTTTGGCAAGTATGCTTGGTCTCAGGAACAAGATGAGCATACGCAGGTACAAGGTAATTAGGCTTGGTCTCTGGAACAAGGTGAGCATACACAGGTATCAGGTAAGTATGCTTGGTCTCTGGAACAAGGTAAGCATACACAGGTACAAGGTAAGTATGTTGGGCTTTCAGGAACCAGGAGAGCATATGCAGGTAACTATGCCAAACTCCAGGAACAAGGTAGGTAAGATAATAACTCAGCTCAGAGTGAAAGGCTGAGTGAGCTTTTATAGGAACTCCAACACCTGAAGCCTCCAGGTGGGAGTTCCAGTAATTAGGACATCGTTCTATCTAGGCAGCGTGCAGCTGTGCGTGGCTAGAGAGCTGCATTAGCAGCTGCTGGATTTGAGCCTTGCTGTTCCTCCATGTGGAACACCGAGACCAAAGAACTCACCCTCAGTGCTTGCAGCGACCAGGAACAGCTGGTAAGTACCTGAAAGCTACACACATATACCTCTTGTCATTGGTTCACTAGATTTATTCAGCTAGCTCCCAGTAGTGCATTCTGCTCTGGAGATGGCTTTAGCTATGTATTTAAACCATTGTTATATGCAAAGGCATTATTATATGCAACTAACAAGACAATAATAACATATTACTACTAACAGAGCATTTTCTTTTTGCAATTTAATGTCACTTTAGAAATGAGCTCACAATTATAACCAATCACTGGATGGACCAACAAACCAATTTATTTTTTTATGCTGGTTAGTTATTCTAGATAAATTCATTACGCTAAGATTTTCCAATATGCAGAGCTACACACACTGCACTCGTCAGTACAGACATGTTAGCTAATCCATGCTGATGTTAAAGCTTCCAAAAGCAGAAAAAGGTTTTAATAATGTTATGGTTATGTACACTTTATGGAACTAGTGCTCAGAAACGGTTAGTTCCTTACACAGAAATGGATAATGTTTTGCATTACATTGTGCAGAAGGGAGAAAGATTGGTCACAATTAATGCATTTTAAAGGAGTCATTAAAATTATTGTTAATAAAATGATAAAATTAAATTACCTGCAACAATACCAACAAATATGTAGAGCTGTATAATGCTGGTGCTGAATGTGGCTATTATCATTCCTATTCCACTTAGAAGCCCTCCGAACATAACAACGGGCCGGCTGCCATAGCGATTTACTAAAATGCTGCTGACGGGACCTAAAAATACACAAATTACACAATCAATACGGGTGAAAAGCACACAAAAACAAAGTATATTTAAAGATTAGTAAAAGGAAACAATAAGAACAATACTTTACAGCTAGACAACTATTTATTTAAAGGGATATGAGACTTTAGTTATTCAGACTGAGCAATAGATTTAAAAAAAAGTTTCCAAATTCAATGAGCTTCTACCAACACATTTGTTCCCATAGTATTATTTGTTGTAAAGATTAGAGATGTGCAGGCCAGAAAATTTTGTTTCGGATATCCGGGAAATTTGTTGCCTGCACTATTCAGAATTTCCATTACACAAACGTAAATGCTTCAAAGCTACAGTTGAAAGGCTACACAATATTTACCTTAACCTGCTGGAGAGTGCGCTAACCCGATCCTTTTCTTGCCAGAGCCCAGCACCTGGCTTATTACTCTCGGCTCCCTGGACCTGCGCTGCTAACTTTAGTGTAACTCTTTCGAAACAAGCAAGGTAAGCTTCCTGTTAGCGCAGTCGAGGCTCGGGCAAGCAGGTTAAGGCGCTCTTCAGCACTTTAAGGTATTTAAACTTTATAAAAAAATAAAGGAAACAAATAAATACTGACTCATTTCGTCAGTATTTTTTGTTTTCTTTCATTTTAGTTGGTGCATTAATTCGGATTTTCATTTTCGGTTTCGTTTTTTGTGACGAATGTGCATTCATCAGAAAACAAATGCACATCTTTAGTAGAGATACTTAGGTAAGTGTCTGGACCACTAAATTGCAGAAACTAGTGCTGCCATCTAGTGCTCTGGCTTATGTATAATATTTTTGCAAAATTGCTGCCATATAGTGCTCCAGGCCAATGCATGTTCCTGATTTTCAACAATAGATACCAAGGGAATGAGAAAAATTAGATAATATTGGGCCGATCATCTCTGCCGCACATCGATAAATTCAGACAGAATACGCTGTTGGCAATTATCATTGCACAAGCAGTTCTGGTGAACTGCTTGTGCAATGCCGCCCCCTACAGATTTGAGGCCAATCGGCCGCTAGCAGGGGGTGTCAATCAACCAAATCGTATGCGATCGGGCGGATTGATGTCCACCGCCTCAGATGAGGTGTATGAGTTAAGGAGCAGCAGTCTTAAGACCGCAGTTTCTTAACTCCTGTTTCCGACGTTACATTCAGGGCCATTCAGCCCTTGTTAAATCGGCCCCTATAAGTAAATTATAAAGTTGTTTTCATGCTCTATGTGTGCATACAAAAAGATTGTGCACATTTATATAATGGAAGTTAGTTGGAAATGTATTTAACATTGTGTGTTCTACCTGAATCATGAAAGTTTAGATTCACCTCTTGAAGACTTGAGGAATTTACGTTCCTGGTCTCCTTTGCTCCGGACTGGTGCACATCTTAAGCCACTGTAAAACCCACAGCCCTGAATACTTACAGACAGCTTTACAGTTTCCAGTAGCAAGGGCCAGTGTCACCCTGGTGGTTCACAGTATTTTTGTTTGAAAGCTTTGTGTGTGTGCAGGTTAGGGGGTCCCAGGAGGGGAGGGACCTTGATGTGGTCCTGGGCTTAAACCATATGGCACAAAATACTACTAAATCTCCCAGTTTTGCTTTAAATATTACTGTTTGATTGCTAGAGAGTGCTGAATTTCCTGTGTGTTTATATTTTAAAATTAAAGGGAAATGCTGGGGAAAAAAGTCACACAATTCTGCATTATGTAATATGAGGATAGACTTTTTTTTAGATTTTCTTTTTTTTTAGGTTACCTTTTCTGCTGTGGCCAATTAGGGACAGTTATAAATAGGTTACTAGAGTTTGCAGCCAATGGCTGTGAGGAATATTACATTGTTCTGCACTTCCATTTCTAACAGGAACTGAAAAGCTCAGAATTACAGGAAAAGGGGACAAAATAAATAATGAAAGTATATTGCAGAGTTTTTATAAATATATGATTTATCATTTTATATTAGCATCTCAAAGTGTTTGATGTACCTTTAAAGATCCTCAGCTCTTTGTTACCAAGCTCAAACAATTCTAATTTATATTATTGCAATATTATATACTATACACTTTCTTACTTATTATTTTTAAGCTCTCTCACTGTATCAGTATAAATTACAATACAGGTTATCAAATACATTTTGTTTAACCCTTTAAGTGCTAATGACGGCTCTAAGCCGTCACAGAGTTTCCCACTCTGGTGCTAATGACGGTTTAGAGCTGTCACTAGCACTCTCCCACCTTGAGGAAGGTCTGGGGGCTCCCACCAGCTTTTACCCCGGCAATCGTGCCTGTAGAGTGACAGGCATTGCCGGGGCTTCCCGTTTAGCGTGGTGACGTCACGCGCAATAACGTCACCGCACAACTTTATTTATACTGAACAATGTTAAGTATAGGAGCAGGGGGCATGCTGCTTAGAAGCCCGTATCTCAGGCATCTACATACCCCTAAGACCCACCATTGGAAAGGTAATCGCCTAACCTTTCCAACGGTGTAAGTATTGGGGGTCTGAAAAAAATACAAAATAGATTTAAAAAAAAATTGTTCAAAAAATAAAAAAATAAAACACACATTAAAAAATCTTAGCACCCAGGTGGGAAAGTGCTTAGTACTCAAAGGGTTAAACACATTTGCCGGTTTCTTTTATGGCACAGAGTCTTAAACATCTGTGGTTGTTTTAGGTTTTAGTAAACATAATCCTTTCACAGTGAGATCAAGTTCAATAAGGAATCTGATAAGCTGAATCAGACTTATGTTAAGTAAAAGTAATTATCAGATTGCACTGAAATTCATAAAACAGCAAATCACATGCTGTGCTCAATGCTCATTTTGTTGTACCAGTCACAAGTGCAATGCAAATAAGCTTGTAAGTATAAAACTCCCCTGATATTAAAGTCAAAATTAACATTCATGATTCAGATACAGCATGAACAACTTTCCAAATCTATTTCTAATAAAATTAGCTTTGTTTTCTTGGTATCCTTTGTTGAAGAGTAAACCTAGGTAGGCTCACAGAGGCTTAGGAGTGTGTTCAAGTGTTTAGTATTCTATGGGAGCAGCATTTACAACAGTGTGTAACATTGCTATCAGCATTGTCGCAAACGCTGCTGCCAGATGGCTAAAGACACGTGCACGCTCCTTAGCAAACCAAGGATTAACCTTCAACAAAAGGGAACTAAGCAAAATTGATAATAGAAGTAAAATGGAAGGTTGTTGAAAATGCTCTATCCAACCCATTTATTGTTAACAAATTCACATATCCTTTTTCTCTCATGATGATGGCACCGACTACATAGTCCAAAAAATCTATTGGTTTCTTCATTCTACAGAAACATTTAAATGCACATTATGGTCATAAAATTACACGTTCGATTTTGTTGGAGCGGATAATTGTAAGACTCGCAGCCCTGCAATGCTATGTGATTAACCTTCACAAATCAGAAACTGTTGCTGATCCAATCCGTTGCGCTAGTCACATGACCCAGCTGTGTAACTAGCACTGCTGATTGGTTCAGCGGCAGTTTCCCGCTCTGCAGGTTCGGAGTGGTACCTCTACTATTTTTTTTTTTTGCATAAGTGAAAAATCCTTGCGGATTTTCATTTTTGCCCTTGTCGTGTTGTGTTTGTATTACAAGTTCCAAAAAAACCAAAGACGTTTTCCGCTAATGTTCACCCGAATAGCGCGAAAAACCAAACTTAAGTTTTTGTGTACGCGTGCATGTATTCCCCCATAGAGACAAAAGGAGAACAAGAAGTGTTGGAAAAAACCTAACACCCGAAATCACGCAAAGACCATCACCTTTTCGCATTCCCCAAAGAAGTCAATGGAAAGAAAAAAAAAATGTTGATAAAACAAACACCCATCGCGCAAACAACATAGCATATTAGCATTAGCAAATGTGAAATATTTACAGTAAATGCACATATCACTATTGCATACATATGTTTTATCATGTTTTCATCTACATAATTTCAAAGGGCTATAATGCACTTATACAGTATATACTGTATGTCTATATGTGTGTATATATATATATATTAATGTTTCTGTCATGTAAGTGGCAAGAGTCCATGAGCTAGTGACGTATGGGATATAAATTCCTACCTGGAGGGGGAAAAGTTTCCCAAACCTCAAAATGCCTATAAATACACCTCCCAACTCACTCATACTTCGTTGGAGGATGATGAAGCAAGTCGTGAAAAGGCGCTTCTAAGCATTTTGAAGCCCAGTTCCTCTCAAAGTACAGTCAGCTAGATTACGAGTTTTGCATTATGAGTGAAAAAGCATCGTTATGCTTTATAACACTGCTTTTTCCCTAAAACCGCTATTACAAGTCTTGTCAGAATAGGTGTACCGCACACCTTTTTGGCCGTCACGCAACGTCAGTACGGCACTTTTAAACTCCTTTTTCAATGAGACTCCCATAGCGCCGGTATTACGAGTTTTGCTGTGAGGCCAAAAAGTGAGCGTTACAGCCTAAAATGACAAGATCCGTACCGTCATCTAAAGTCAGTAGTTATGAGTTTTATGCTACAAAGCTGTAACATAAAACTCATAACTAAACTGTCACAAAGTACACTAAACACCCATAAACGACCTATTAACCCCTAAACCGAGGCTCCGGACATCGCGGCCACTTAAAAAAATTATTAACCCCTATTCCACCACTATAATAAACCTATTAACCCCTAAACCGCCGCCCTCCTACGTCGCAAACACTATTTAAATATTATTAACCCCTAATCTGCAGTCCGCCCACACCGCCACTATAATAAACCTATTAAAAACTAAACCGCAAGCCCCCCACAACGAAATATACTAAAAATAAACTATTAACCCCTAACCCTAACGTAACCCTAAGACTAAGTCTAACCCTAACACCCCCTAACTTAAATATAATTAAAATAAATCTAAATTAAACCTTACCTAAATAATTCCTATTTAAAACTACATTGTATCTATCTTAGGTTTTATTTTTATTTCACAGCTAAGTTTTTATTTTTTTTATTTTAACTAGGTAGACTAGTTAGTAAATAGTTATTAACTATTTACTAACTACCTAGTTAAAATAAATACAAAATTTACCTGTAAAATAAAACCTAACCTGCCTTACACTAAAACCTAACATTACAATAAAATTAAATAAAATTAATAAAATACAATTATCTAAAATTACAAAAAAATAAACACTAAATTACACAAAATAAAAAATAAAATAAAATTATCAAAAATAAAAACGAATTACTCCTAATAGCCCTATCAAAATAAAAAAGCCCCCCAAAATAAAAAAAACTCCCTAGCCTACACCAAACTTCCAATGGTCCTTAAAAGGGCCATTTGCGGGGCATTGCCACAAAGAAATCAGCTCTTTTCCTTGTAAAAAAAAAAAATACAAACACCCCCCAACAGTAAAAACCATCACCCACCCAACCAAACCCCCCAAATAAAAACCTAAGCTAATCATTGCCCTGAAAAGGGCATTTAGATGGGCATTGCCCTTAAAAGGGCATTTAGCTCTTTTACATTGCCCAAACCCTAAGCTAAAAATAAAACCCACCCAATAAACCCTTAAAAAAACCTAGCACTAACCCCTGACGATTCACTTACAGTTTTCGAAGACCGGACATCCATCCTCATCCAGGCGGCAGAATTCTTCATCCAAGCAGGCAGAAGTCTTCATCCAGACAGCATCTTCTATCTTCATCCATCCGTGTGTAGCGGGTCCATCTTCAAGACATCCGGCGTGGAGCATCCTCTTCTTACGATCGCCGCTGGATTCAATCAGCCAATAGGATTGAGCTCTCATTCTATTGGCTGTTCCAATCAGCCAATAGGATGAAAGCTCAATCCTATTGGCTGATTGCAACAGCCAATAGGATTTTTTCCCCTTTAATTCCTATTGGCTGATAGAATTCTATCAGCCAATCGGAATGTAAGGGACGCCATCTTGGATGACGTCACTTAAAGGGAAACTTCATTTTCCAGCGGCGATCGTAAGAAGAGGATGCTCCGCGCTGGATGCCTTGAAGATGGACCCACTCCGCGCCGGATGGAAGAAGATAGAAGATGCCGTCTGGATGAAGCCGGCTTCAATGAGGACTTCTACCCGCTTGGATGAAGACTTCTGCCGCCTGGATGAGGATGGATGCCCGGTCTTCGAAAACTGTAAGTGGATAGTCGGGGGTTAGTGTTAGGTTTTTTAAGGGTTTATTGGGTGGGTTTTATTTTTAGCTTAGGGTTTGGGCAATGTAAAAGAGCTAAATGCCCTTTTAAGGGCAATGCCCATCCAAATGCCCTTTTCAGGGCAATGGTTAGCTTAGGATTATTTAGAAAGGTTTTTATTTGGGGGGGGGTTTGGTTGGGTGGGTGGTGGGTTTTACTGTTGGGGGTTATATTAGTTATATAGTAGCTAGCTTAGTTTTATTTTTACAGGTAAGTATTTAGTTTTAAATAGGAATTATTTAGGTAATAATTGTAAGTTTAGTTTAGATTTATTTTAATTATATTTAAGTTAGGAGGGGTTAGGGTTAGATTTAGGCTTAGGGTTACTTTAGGGTTAGGGTTATGCTTAGGGTTAGGTGTTAATATATTTATTTATTTAGTGTTAGTGATGTGGGAGGCCAAAGGTTTAGGGGTTAATAACTTTAGTATAGTGGCGGCAGATAAGGTTTTAATGACTGTAATGTAGGTGCCGGCAGATTAGGGGTTAATAGTTTTATTTAGGTGGCGGCGATGTTAGGGGCAGCAGATTAGGGGTGTTTAGACGTGGTTTTTATGTTAGGGTGTTAGGTTTAAACGTAACTTTTTCTTTCCCCATAGAATTCGTGCACGTTAAAACACTGCTTGTATTTGGGTGAGGTATGGAGCTCAACGCAACTATATCGCCCGCGCAATCCGGGTTATACAAAACCTGTAATAGCAGCGCTATAGGGAGGTTAAATATCGGCACTTTTGTGGAGGTCATTAATTTCCCTATATCGCTCAAAACTCGTAATCTAGCTGAGTGTTTGTCTGAGGGATGTGAAGGGAGTATTGCCTGATGATGCTATGTTTTCACCTATGGGAAATCTATTCTAAGGCTCTCTGTAAATTCGGTCGTGGGGATTCATCTCTGCCTCCCTTTACAGATCGACATTATACTCCTCTACCATTACACCTCTGCTGATATGTTTCAGTACTGGTTTGGCTGTCTGCTATATGTGGATAGGTGTCTTCAGGTAAGTATATATCTTTTTTTTAAGACACTCTCAGCTATGTTTGGCACTTTCTATTTTTAAAGTTTTAAATATATATTGCATATATTTGCCATGAGTCAGGTCTATGTTCATTTCCCTTTGCAGTCTAACAACATCAGCATGGAAAAATATGTTTGGGAGAAATTTAGTAATTTTTTTCTTACCTGAGGTTCCAGTTAGTTGTAACTTCGGTCTTGTTTTTTTCAAATTTTCGCAGGCAAATTAGGCTCGCGATGGCGCAAAATTATTCTATTTATTGCGTCATTCTTGGCGCAATTTTTTTTGGCGTGGAAGTTGCTATGTTGTGACTCGAGTCACATCATTTCTTGCGTCTTTGTTGAGGCAAATTTTTGGGGCGCAAAGTTGCGCCTGTTATGACGCGAATCGTGTAATTTCCAGTTAACCTTGGCGGCAAAAGTTTTTTTCTCAGCATTTGCGTCATCTTTGGCGCCAAAAATTTTGTTACATTAAGTCTCTCCCTTTTTTGTCTCTCTGTTTTTATTTGTTACAGAGGGCTATGATATTTGCTTTTGTTTTTCATATAAACATTTTTTCCCATTCCTGAAACTGCTATTTTCTGGAAATTGGATATTTTGTTTAAATGTTATTTTTTCTTTTTTGTTACATTTTTCAAGATGTCTCAAACTGATCTTGCCTCTGATGTTACTGTAGAAACTATGCTGCTTGTACACAATTTCTACCAAAGCTATGTGTGTATATTTTTTAATTAGCTGATTTTATTTCTTCAGCTCAAATATGTGGCACTTGTTATGTTGTATTATTCATACTGATAATGTTTCTATAGTACATATACATCTACTGTTTTACCTTCACAGTCTAATGTACATGATATTACTGTTGATATAAGGGATTATATTGCAAAAGACATAGAGAAGGCTATGACTGCTATTCCACCTTCAAATTAACGTAAACAATCTCTCCTAACTGTTCATAAACCTTTGAAGTTTGTATTGATCGACAGCATACTGTAGTATTTCTGCTGATGTGGTTTTCTCTGACTCAGAGGATCCTATTTCAGAGACTGATTTTGATAAATTAAACTTTCAATTCAATGTATTCATTCTTTATTAAGTATTAAGTATTGTTTACTTTGAGTATTGAGGAATCTAGTCCTCTTGATAACAGGAATAGCAAATGTTTGAATTCTGTTTTTTTAAGCTTCTGAGGTAACTCTTGATTTTTTTTCTTATTCTAGATGCTATTTATCATATGTTTAGTAAGGAATCTAAACTTAGTGCTTCTTTTTACCTTTCTTCTAGGTTTTTAAAGCTATATCCTTTACATATGGCTAATTTAGTGTTTTTAGGTAAAAGTCTCTAAAGGTGGGACTATTTCTTCTCTTGCCGAACGTACTTCTATCCTATGGAAGAAATTTGTTCTTTTAAGGATCTTTGTTTCCTATCTTAAGAGAAGCATATATTAACATATTGGCCATGTTTGTTGACCTGCCATTTTTACGGCTGTTTCAACTTTTTTGGGTGGACAGTTTTATTATCAGATCTTGATTTGTCTAAGCATTGTTCTTTTACTTCAACATGCTAATCATTTAATTTATGATGCTATATTTTATGTCATTTTAACTGATATTAAATCTTTGTTTTTAGCCATTTTTACTAGAAAAGTTTTATGGCCTAAATCCCTGATATGGTGTTTAAATTTAGATTACTATCTTATTATTTTAGGATAGTAATTTGTTTAAGATTTTCTATTGGATTTTATTTTCTTCTCTATTTCTGGAGGAAAGGGAGTCTTTTCTGCCCCAAAATAAGAAACCTAAGGGTAATTTTTAAGCTCCCAATTGTTTTTTAATTCTATTAAGGCCTCTGGCTCTGATTTTAGATTTTTTTCTGAATTTGAATTATTCCAAGCCTTATAATTAAACTAATTTCAGCCCCTAAGACTGCATGAAGGTGCAGCCTTTTAACCAGTTCTACTGGTGGGAGGGCAGATTAAATTTATTTCAACACATTTGGACAGTTTCTGTTCAAATCAGTGGATTCAGAATATTGTTTTTTCAGGAGTATCGAATGGGTTTCAGAATAAAAAAAACCCATGGGAAGATTATTTTCCATGTTATAACAATTCCTGTGAAAGCTCAGGTTTTTCTGAATTGTGTTTCAGATTTAGAGTTTTCAGAGGTGATGGTTCCAGTTCCTCTACAGGAATGGAGTTTGGGTTTCTATTCATTGTCCTAAAAAAAAAAATTGTTCAGACCAATTCTGGATCTGAAATTTTAATATGGTTTTGTAAGAGTTTCAACTTTCAAGATGGTGACTATAGGTACTATTCTGCCTTTCTGTTTAGCAAGGTTACTTCATGTCCACAATAGACTTACAGGACGCTTATTTTCGTTTAATTGATTTTTTATTGAGGTTCGATTTCAATACGAGTGGACATTTAACAGACATGAGTAGTTAAAAAGTAATAGTCAAAACAGTGATACAACCATATAAATAGAAAAAGTACAAAGTTATTATGAGTCATGTTGTTGCACAAAAGTCTAGAAACCTTGTTTTAAATAAATATATATTTGGTAATGAAGGTAGCTATTATAATGGCTGTTAGGCTAGCTAATATAGGATAAGTATAAAGCTTTGTAGCTACAAGCATGACCCTTACAATTCTATTGTCCTGATAAAAACATGTCTAGTATGAGATAGGAGTAAGATACTGTAGAAAAGCAGACTATATCAAGGCACTTAAAAAGCAACAACGTATCAGGATTAACTACTAGCTAAGTGAAAACTTGGGTCAATGTGCTGACAGGCAATACGGGGGGGTAGTTCAGCAGCGGGTAAGCACCGCTACAAAGATGTGAGGGTGGGGGTGGTGGAGGCGGATTCTGTCTTATGGACTTTGGGGTTTAAAAACGTGGGTGACGGAGGTACAACTCCCCTAACAGTATGATGAGTTTCAGGATATTAGAAAAAGATATAAAAAGCATGACAATGAACCATTGGACAGAGTAACTCCTATGCTTGAATTCTAAAGGACAAATTGTGCTAATTACTACAGAAATAACAAATATCTGTGAATAACAGTACAATATAGCCAATATAGCTTGAGAGCCTGTTAACATACTAATTTATAGTGTGACTGGGTTATGGTCTCTTTTAATGTCTCCTTTATCAAGCAAAGGCAGTTTCTAAACTCATATGTAGATACACATATGAACCAAAGAACACAACATACATATTAATTATAGTACCTTAAATAAACTTTACTGCAGTCTCATATCAGCATATATGAGGTATCTTGAGTTTTAAATTGTGATGCTCAATAGTGGCATTTTTACTGGGATGAGTTGGATATCTCGCCCTTTAAGATGTTGGCTTACAACATGGTATGACAAAGCTATAAATAATGCTATCTAGGTAGACGAGAATCTTTTACAACACTACTGAGCAGATAAACCTTCTCTACTCATTCTTAACACATATACATAGACCCAAGGAATAATAACCACATAGACCTAACTGTTTAATTACAATACAATAGTAGGAGATCTCTAAATAAGTTCTGTAATCTGGGCACACTTAACTAATACTGAAATAAAACTTTAAAGGGCCATGAAACCCACATTTTTTCTTTCATGATTTAGAATGAGAATGCAATTTTAAACATCTTTCTAATTTACTTCTATTATCTAATGTGTTTTATTCTCTTGATATTCTTTGCTGAAAAGCATATCTAGATATGCTCAGTAGCTGCTGATTGGTTGCTGCACATAGAAGCCTCGTGTGATTGGCTCATCATGTGCATTGCTTTTTCTTCAACTAAGGATATCTAAAAAATGAAGCAAAATACATAATAGAAGTAAATTGTAATGTTGTTTAAATTTGTATTCTCTATCTGAATCATGAAAGAAAGATTTTGGGTTTAGTGGCCCTTTAAGTTTTTAAAGGTTTAAAACCAGGTTTATATTGCCTGGGGCAGTATAATACCTCACTCTTCTGACTATTAGGTCGTAATATTAGGTATCATTGTCCCATGGGCCAAATCACAAACAAGTTCAATACAATACATTAACAATGGTAAAAAAATAGCTTCCAATTTGAACACATCTGAGGACTGAGCAATACCCTGCATAACTGAGTTACTATATTTAGGATCACATCTAACTGATAGGTGGGGATATATGACTGTCTACCCAATCCCAGTCTTCTGTAGGTATGTATTATACGGATAAAAGAGTGTTCTAGGATATAAGGCTCTCCCGGGCCATCTAAAGTGAGGTCACTGAAAGTCTACATCCGAGATTTCCATCTTTCAAGTAGATGTGGCTATACCAATGCATATCATTTCTCTTTGGAGAAGATCTCCTCAAAGCTATTGTACATCCAAGGCGTAATGTCGTCGACGTGTCTGAAGACTTTCCATGACTGTGAGACTGTGAGGACGACTGAAGTGCCATTTCAGGCACTGTCGATGCTGCTAGAGTGGAATGGTCTATCAAAAGTGAATCCAACGCGTGTACATCCCTTGCAACACCGACATAGTCCATTGTTGATCTAGTTGGTGAATCGGTAAGGACCTGGGTGTGGGAGCTAGGGACAGCGTTCTGTAAAGTTGTCTCAAATTCCTCTGAGCTATTTTCGCTGCTTGCGAGCCCTGGGTATAGTGATTGGAGCAAACCTTCAAAGCACCCGTCCATTTTTTGTTCAAGTTCCCTTGACAGGTCTTTGATGACTACATTGTAGATATGTCCATCCATACTGAGGGGATAATGGGTTCAGATAGGCTGCCATATCTGGTAAGCAACTCTTAGCTAAAGACTGCCAGTATTACTTAGTTATTGGATTGCAGCTTCATAATCCGGGTTACCGGGAGGGGAATGTGCAAGATAGTAAGGCCGCTGCTTGGTAAACTTACAGCCGTCTAAGTCAGAGCCTCCGGCTTCCCCTTGAGCATTGAGAGGTAATCTGTAAATAGTAGGCAATGTTACCCGGAGGTGAAGAAAAGATGGCGTCTTCCTCTTGTGCACTGCTTTGATCTTGATGGGTATGGGAGATGGTAAGTTCCACTAAGCTAGCATCCTACGCTGTAACCATTGCCTGATATGTTTCCCCCAACAATCAGTCCCCTTTTAGGGACAATTTGTCTGCTCTGAGCAGTCAAGAATGCTTAAAGTTTTCTAAATATAGCCGGAGCTGATGTGTAGTGCAACCGCTCAGATGCAGAGCTAGCTCCGCCCCCCAGGACGTTTATTTTCAATTCATTCAAACCACTATTGTTTTCTGAAATTCTCTTTTCTAGATAAGCATTACTAATTTGCCGCTCGTCCTTTTGGGCTAGTGGCAGCTCAGAGATTCTTTTCAAATATTCTTGTTGCCCTTCTATCTGTATTCAGAGAGCAGGGTATTGCGGTGTTTCCTTATTTGTATGATATTTATTGCTAGCTTTAATCTTTTCATTCAGCAGAATCTCACTTGAAACAACTAGTGTGGTTTTCTCAAGACATGGTTGGAGGATCAATTTACAATAGTGTTTCTTGATTCCTTAGACAAGGGTCGCCTTTTTAGGTTTCCAGATACATTTTAGTGTCTATTATTCTTTCTCTGATAGACTACAGACAAATTAAGTTAATTTTAGTTTGTCTAAACCCTCAGTCTCCTTCAATGGTAATGTGCATGGAAGTTTTTGGTCTCATGGCTGCAGCATCAGGTGCGATCCTCTTTGCTCTTTTTCATTTGGGGCCTCTAAAGCTTTGCATGTTGCACAATAGGTGCAGGGATTATTTTCAGTTATCACAACTGGTATACTTAAATTCCAACACTTTTTTCTCCCTGATTTGGTGATTGGACCATCACCTTATTGTTCAGGGGCCTCATTTGTTCATCCCTACCTGGATTGTATTGTCAACAGATGCAAGTTTTTCAGTTGGGGGAGCTGTCTGAGAGTCTCTGACAGCACTAGGGGTTTGGAAATCTCAGGAGGCGAGGTTACCAATCAATATTTGTCAATCATCAAGGAGGGACTCGAAGTCCTTCAGTTATGGAGGAAGTATCTTGGATACTTTCTTGGACGGAATCCAACTCTTGTCTAATTTCTGCGATTCATCTCTCAGGTGTAGACAATTGGGAAGGGGATTATCACAGCCATCAGACTTTATATCTGGGGGAGTGCTCTCCTCTCAGATGTGTTTTTTTCATCTTGTACAGATGTGGGGTCTTCCAGACATAGATCTGAAGGTCTCTTGTCTAAACAAGAAGTTTTGCAGATTCTTTTACAAGTCCAAGGATCCTCAGGCGGAGATAGTGGATGCTCTAGCGGTTCTTTGTTTTTTACCAACCTGCTTAACTTTTTTCCGCCTCTGGTTCGTTTTCCAAGGGCGATCTTCAAGATCATAATGAACTTTTTTTATGTGTTTCTGATAGCTCCAGCTTGGTCTCTCAGGTTTTGGTATGCAGACCTTGTCAGGATGTTGAGTTGCCAGCCTTGGCCACTTCCTTTAAGGCCAGACCTTCTGTTTCAGGGGCCGTTTTTTCCATAGGATCTCAAATGTCTAAATTTGAAGGTTTGGAAATTAAACGCTTAAGTATTTAGTAATAGATGTTTCACTGACTCAGTAATTAGCACTATGATACAAGCTCATAAGTCTGTTTCTAGGAGATTTTATTTTCGGGTTTGGAAAACCTATATTTCATGATGTTCAACTCATGATTATTCTTGGCATTCTTTTAGAATTTCTAGGATTTTACAGTTTCTTCAGGATGGTTTGGACTAACGTTGTGTCTGCAAATTCTTTGGAAGTACAATTTTTCTGCTGTTTCTGTCTTATTTCATACAAAGATTGCTTAACTTCCTGATATTCACCGTTTTGTTCAGGTTTTGGTTCATATTAAACCTGTTTTTAAATTTAATGATACACAAGATATGCTGGGGTACACAATTGCTAGGTTACACAAATGCTAAACCAAGCTAATATCTATTTGAGGCGCCAAGCGTTCAGAGTACTAACAATCTCATAGAGAGCTATATGTAGATAAGTAACAAAAACAAAATAGGACCCAGAAATAAATAATATAATAAAAAATAAAAGATGAAAAATAAAAATATATAAATATAAACAATATATAAAAAATAATAAGTAAATAAAAACAGGAAAAACAAATGTTAATATCACAGATCAGCTAGTGACATAAACTAAAATAAAAAATCCAAGACTATTAATAAACCACAGTCCAGAATGTAAATAAGGGTCCTTAGGTGAGATGAAAGACTCAAGTCGATGACAGGAAAGTCTCACACCTCCAGGCAGCTCCTCTAAAGTGTCACGCCAAAACACAGTAGATTCTAGAATACAAAAGATAGAGGGTGCCACATAGTGCAAATCAGCTGGTCAAACCAAATAGTAATATAGATAAAGGAGTCAATCCTACTCACATGATGATAGGCAAATATGTGCTATACAGGCAAGCCGGAGCCAAAAAGTCGTCCGGCAGACTCTCAGGCACAACTGGATCAGGGGTAATCCTCGTCCCACCAAGTACGGAAGTCCAGAGATTCCACTAGAAGCCACAGATAGCACTCAGCAACCAATCAACAATCCAAGAAAAGATAAGATGCAGTAGTGAGATGAGATATAAAAGGTTTAATAAAATGCTTTAAAACAGCAACGCGTTTCTCAGTGGCACAGCACCGTTTCCTCAGGCTTTCCTTAAGCGCCTCCATTTCTTCTCTTTCATATATCTGTAGTATCGTTTGGGACTCAGGATCCCTACAACTGGAGAGCCGAATCGCTGGGTCTTTCATCCACTTTGACAGCTTGTATACCTACTGGGTTTTGGTTTGTGGATCATGATCTGACTAAAGGAACACTTTACTGCACATTTCTATTATACAAGGATATATTTCTATATTATACCTTGTTTACACATTTGTGAATTTACTCCTATTGTGCTTAATTGTTTTTGTTTTTTATACTATTATATGCTTGATGTAGTGATTTTTCATACATTGCCTCTCTCTCCTATCCTTACTAGATATTGACACTGTCACATTATACCTATTTTTATATTATCCACATTGGATATTGGCATTGTTACATTACACATACCATTGTTTGCACCTTATATTGTTGCACTTTATATTGCTAGACTAAATTTGTAGCGCTCTAAATCGCTACATCACACTTATACAGTCACATTTATATCTACATATGCGCATATTTGTCTAGGTATGTGCATATGCATATATATTTAGATATATTAGGAATCCTATTATTGTATTATTAATTGGTGTGCTCCCCCTTGTTTGTCTCAGTGTGCCGTTGGTAATCCTTCTGGTGCACTTATATACAATCGTTGCTATTTTTTTTATTAGACAGTGCTAATACAAGTGTAACTGTACTTGTAATGTATTTTGGAGTGTTTTGTGAAACTTTGTTTCAGAAAACAGTTAACCACAGCTCTGAGATCGCGGTAAGGATTGAAACGTAAAGGGTAATTGCGCTAGCGCAATCGCGATTCCGCTCCACTTGTAATTTCAGCAAAAAGTAAATGGCTCGCAAAAATATGATTACGCTAGCGCAAAACCGTTTGTGCCTCACTTGTAATCTAGCCCATACCATAATAGGGTTGCTAGCTTTAAAATCACATGCTCTATTAAATCAGAGCATGTAATTGTTTTACGATAATGTCCTTTAATCAAATAAATTAATTTCTAATGGAACGATATAGCTACCATGTCATTTTTTACATTATTTTAATCCGTTTAAATGCTTTATGCACACACAGACATGCTGCTATCATAAGGTTTCAGATATCTAATATTATTTATGTAGAGTAAAAGTTTAAAAGAAAAAAGGTAAAGTACTCTGCTATTACATTAATTAAAACTAAGTTTCCATTCGGAATAATGAGCAACCAGACAGGGGACACAAAGAATTATTTTATATACAGTATGTTAAAGAATTAAACATTTAGGCGCAGAATTGAAATTTTGGAAGCAATAGCTCCTGCAATTTGTCCTAAATTATTGTGCACTCTATGTTCACTTTCAGCTAGATTACGAGTTTTGAGCGCTATAGGGAAATTAACTAACGCAACAAAAGTGGCGTTATTTAATCCCCTATATCGCTGCCATTACAAGTTTTAAAAAACCCGGCTTGTGCGTGCGATATGGGGTTTTTAAGCTCCATACCGCACCAAAAACAAGCACTGATTTGACATGCTCGTGCATACTTTCCCCATAGACATCAATGGGGAGAGCAGGGAAACAAAAAACTAACACCTGCGATCGCGGAAAGAAAAGCTCCATAACGCAACCCCATTGATGTATATGGGGAAAAAGAAAATACAGTTTAAACCCAACACTCTAACATAAACTCCACCTCTTAACACCCCTAATCTGCTGTCCCCGACATCGCCGACGCCTGCCTACAGTTATTAACCCCTAATCTGCCACTCCCGATATCCCCGCCACCTAAAGGTATTAACCCCTAATCTGCTGCTCCCAATATTGCCGCCACTATACTAAAAAGTTATTAACCCCAATTTCACTGCACCCCAACATCGTCCTCACTATATATTATATTAACCTCTATTACGCCACTCCCCGACATCGCCGTAACTAAATAAAGCTATTAACCCCTAAACCTCTGGCCTCCCACATCACTACCACTAAATAAACCTATTAACCCCTAAGCCACCAGCCCCCCCATATCGCAACAACCTAAATTAAACTATTAACCCCTAACTCTAACGTAACCCTAAACCGCCAGCCCCCCACATCGCAACAACCTAAATTAAACTATATTAACCCCTAAACCTAACGTAACCCTAACCTTAACATAATTAAAATAGATCTAAATTAAACTTACAATTATTAACTAAATAATTCCTATTTAAAACTAAATACCTGTGAAATAAAACCTAAGCTAGCTACAATATAACTAATAGTTATATTGTAGCTATCTTAGGTTTTATTTTTATTTCACAGCTAAGTTTGTATTTATTTTAACTAGGTAGACTAGTTAGTAAATAGTTATTAACTATTTACTAACCACCTAGTTAAAATAAATACAAACTTACCTGTGAAATAAAACATAACCTGCCTTACACTAAAAATAAAAAAAAATATTCCTATTCTAATACCCTTTAAAAAAAAAAACACCCCAAAATAAAAAAGCCAAATCTAAAATAAACTACCAAGGGACCTTAAAAGGGCCTTTTGTAGGGCATTGCCCTAAGTTAAACAGCTTTTTTGCTACAAAAGAAAATCAAACACCCCTAAAAAAATACATTACATAAAATAACAAACAAATTATCAAAAATAATAAAAATTCTAATACCCATTAAAAAAAAACACCCCAAAATAAAAAACCTAATCTAGAATAAACTACCAATGGCCCTTAAAAGGGCCTTTTGTAGGGCCTTGCCCTAAAGAAATAAGCTCTGTTTATGAAATAAAAATACAAATACCCCACCACTATCTAAAAAACCTAAGCACCCATTGCCCTGAAAGGGGCATTTGGATGGGCATTGCCCTTAAAAGGGCATTTAGTTCTTTTACTGCCCAAACCCTAATCTAAAAATAAAACCCACCCAAAAAAAACTTAAAACAACCTAACATTAACCCCAAGACGATCCACTTACAGTTTTTGAAGTCCCGCTTGAACGGTCTTCATCCCGGCGGAGAAGTCCTCATCCAAGACGGCCTCTTCAATCTTCATCCCGGCGGCGAAGTCCTCATCCAAGCAGCGAGAAGTCTTCATCCAGGTGACCTCTTCAATCTTCATCCAGGCGGCATCTTCTATCTTGATCCCAGTGGCACGGAGCTGGGCGATCCTGAAGACATCCGGCGCAGAGCATCCTCTTTATACGGTCGCCGCCTTACACTGAATCTTCAATGCAAGGTACGCGATCCAAGATGTCGTCCCTTGCATTCCTATTGGCTGAAAAATTTGAATCAACCAATAGGAATTAGAGCTGCTAAAATCCTATTGGCTGTTCAAATCAGCCAATAGGATTTAAGCAGCTGTCATTCTATTGGCTGATTCAAATTTTAAGAGCCCTTGGAAGTTTATTTTAGATTAGGCTTTTTTTATTTTGGGGTGTTTTTTTTTTTTTTTTTTTTTTTTTTAAAGGCTATTAGAATAGGAATCATTTTTATTTATTTTTTTGGAAAATTTCGTTTTTTGTTTGTAATGATATGTTTTTTAATTTTTGTAATGTTAGCCTGTATAGCCTGTAAAACCTATCTTAATTACTACATCTCTAACATCACAATATAAGAGATGACAGCCGCAACTTAAAGCAGTCCATTAATATCTGCAAACTGTGGGCGACCACAAATGCAACAATATTATTAAATCAGCGTGTAAGGCGACTAGATATAACAGTTGATAGAGAAAGCCTGATAACATTTGCCACAGATTATAAATCACTGGAGTTCAAAACCGGTGAAATATCAACACCACTACTGATTAAAGCACAAACTCTTAATTTGTAAGATAAGTTGTGTTAAAGTACATCAAGCACCTCCACGTGCCATACATCAATTAAATCCATCTATAATCCATGTTACAATATCAGTTTAATTATACAGTATATATTAATACATATATCTAGGCAATTTCAGCCATCTCTATATTCCATTGAATAATAAAATGGAATAGTGAATATATACTGTCACTATATATACATGCAAATAGTATAATTTACTGCAACATGAGTGACAAGAAATAAATATTGAGTTCAATCCGTATTGTGAACTTATAACTATTTAGGACTTAGTATTCCAACTGAAGAAGTGAATAGCTCATATACAGGGAGTGCAGAATTATTAGGCAAATTAGTATTTTGACCACATCATCCTCTTATGCATGTTGTCTTACCCCAAGCTGTATAGGCTCGAAAGCCTACTACCAATTAAGCATATTAGGTGATGTTCATCTCTGTAATGAGAAGGGGTGTGGTCTAATGACATCAACACCCTATATCAGGTGTGCATAATTATTAGGCAATTTCCTTTCCTTTGGCAAAATGGGTCAAAAGAAGGACTTGACAGGCTCAGAAAAGTAAAAAATAGTGAGATATCTTGCAGAGGGATGCAGCACTCTTAAAATTGCAAAGCTTCTGAAGCGTGATCATCGAACAATCAAGCGTTTCATTCAAAATAGTCATCAGGGTCGCAAGAAGCGTGTGGAAAAACCAAGGCGCAAAATAACTGCCCATGAACTGAGAAAAGTCAAGCGTGCAGCTGCCAAGATGCCACTTGCCACCAGTTTGGCCATATTTCAGAGCTGCAACATCACTGGAGTGCCCAAAAGCACAAGGTGTGCAATACTCAGAGACATGGCCAAGGTAAGAAAGGCTGAAAGACGACCACCACTGAACAAGACACACAAGCTGAAACGTCAAGACTGGGCCAAGAAATATCTCAAGACTGATTTTTCTAAGGTTTTATGGACTGATGAAATGAGAGTGAGTCTTGATGGGCCAGATAGATGGGCCCGTGGCTGGATTGGTAAAGGGCAGAGAGCTCCAGTCCGACTCAGACCCCAGCAAGGTGGAGGTGGAGTACTGGTTTGGGCTGGTATCATCAAAGATGAGCTTGTGGGGCCTTTTCGGGTTGAGGATGGAATCAAGCTCAACTCCCAGTCCTACTGCCAGTTTCTGGAAGACACCTTCTTCAAGCAGTGGTACAGGAAGAAGTCTGCATCCTTCAAGAAAAACATGATTTTCATGCAGGACAATTCTCCATCACACGCGTCCAAATACTCCACAGCGTGGCTGGCAAGAAAGGGTATAAAAGAAGAAAATCTAATGACATGGCCTCCTTGTTCACCTGATCTGAACCCCATTGAGATTCTGTGGTCAATCATCAAATGTGAGATTTACAAGGAGGGAAAACAGTACACCTCTCTGAACAGTGTCTGGGAGGCTGTGGTTGCTGCTGCACGCAATGTTGATGGTGAACAGATCAAAACACTGACAGAATCCATGGATGGCAGGCTTTTGAGTGCCCTTGCAAAGAAAGGTGGCTATATTGGTCACTGATTTGTTTTTGTTTTGTTTTTGAATGTCAGAAATGTATATTTGTGAATGTTGAGATGTTATATTGGTTTCACTGGTAAAAATAAATAATTGAAATGGGTATATATTTGTTTTTTGTTAAGTTGCCTAATAATTATGCACAGTAATAGTCACCTGCACACACAGATATCCCCCTAAAATAGCTAAAACTAAAAACAAACTAAAAACTACTTCCAAAAATATTCAGCTTTGATATTAATGAGTTTTTTGGGTTCATTGAGAACATGGTTGTTGTTCAATAATAAAATTAATCCTCAAAAATACAACTTGCCTAATAATTCTGCACTCCCTGTACAGAGAGATTCACCTACCTTGACAGTGCCAATAATAAATACTATTTAGTACAGTATTTACTAGTATTTCTTAGAGATACAAGTCCTTAACTTCATTTTCTAACTAATGTGGGACAGTTCAAATATTAAGAGAATAAGAACAAGGGACAGAAACAATCCCTCTATTTAATTATACGTACTCTATATACGGTTGCTCAATTTCATATGTTAACAATTGCATGAGGGAATCTTGAACTTTACAGTGGTGTGCAACATTGATTGATTAAGTATACTATCTACTTGATAGATTCACAATACTTAATACGTGCATACTTAAATAATATTTCAGGTCCGAGGTAATTAACCCACCAGATATTCTGAGCCACTCTCATTATTAGTAGAGTTGCTATGTGTTTTTAAAGTGCACACATTCACACATCATATTTTTATCTAGTGTAGTGTTAATAAAAGTTATGTTTTAATTTCTCCATCAACCCTCTGGCTTCCAGTGGTAGTTAAAGAAATTTTCATTCCAATCTTAACCTTTCTTGGGGAACAGAAGTGCTACTCAAGTGCATTCTTTTAGTCTCTATCTTCTTTGGGTACAGACTATATTTGTAACTAGTGTAGTTTTATGCACAAGCACTCAAGCTCACAAGGCATATATTTATATACCTATCAAAAATACCTGACTGAATAGAAATGAAACAAATATATATTGGTATCCAAATATATTTATATAGAAGGATACATTGACTTCAAATAATCTGAACATTTCCTGTATATATTCAGACACCAAACTGAGCGTTCCTTTCTCACCAGTGTAGTGCTCTTGCTATTTTGTGCTAAACTATTTAGTGTAAGGTAGCTTAGGTTTTATTTCACAGGTAAGTTTGTATTTATTTTAGCTAGGTAGTTAGTAAATAGTTAATAACTTTTTACTAACTAGTCTACCTAGTTAAAATAAATACAAACTTACCTGTGAAATACAAATAAAACCTAAGCTAGCTACAATATAACTATTAGTTATATTGTAGCTAGCTTAGGTTTTATTTGACATGTATTTAGTTTTAAATAGGTATTATTTAGTTAATAATTGTAACTTTAATTTAGCTCTATTTTAATTAAAGGAGGTGTTAGGGTTACGTTAGGGTTAGGGATTAATAGTTTCATTTAGGTTGTTGCAAAGTGGGGGGCTGGCGGTTCAGGGGTTAATAGGTTTATTTACTTAATAATTGTAAGTTTCATTTAGCTCTATTTTAATTATGTTAAAGTTAGGGTTAGGTTAGGGTTAGGTTTAGGGGTTACTAGTTTAAATGAGTTTATTGAGATGTGGGGGCTTTCAGTTTAGGGGTTAATAGTTTAATTTATTATATTTCGTTGTGGGGGGGCTTTTGGTTTAGGGGTTAATAGGTTTATTATAGTGGCGGCGGAGTAGGGCTTAATAACTTTAGTATAGTGGGGGTGATGTCGGCGGACGGCAGATTATGGGTTAATAATATTTAAATAGTGTTTGCGATGCAGGAGGGCGGTGGTTTAGGGGTTAATAACTTTAGTATAGTAGGGACGATGTCGGGGAGCAGCAAAATAGGGGTTAATATTTTATTAGTGGCGGCAATATCGGGAGCGGTTTAGGGGTTAATAGGTAGTTTATGGGTGCTAGTGTACTTTGTAACACTTTAGTTATGAGCTTTATGTTACAGCTTTGTAGCGTAAAACGCATATCTACTGACTTTAGATGGCGATATGGATCTTGTGGTTTTAGGCTGTAATGCTCGCTTTTTAGCCTCACCGCAACACTCATAATACTGGCGCTATGGGAATCCCATGAAAAAACGTAATTTTTATGACTGTGGTACTGATGTTGCGGTACAGGCTAAAAGGCTTGCGGTATACCTATACCGACAAGACTTGTAATGGCTGCGCTACTGTTTTAACGCTGAAAATACCATACTTTCAGCGTTAAAATACGAATGCACAAACTTGTAATCCAGCTGATTGATAGGTAATATAAATGTTTTAAAAACAGCAATATCAACATAAACATAAGAACAAAGTTTAAATGTACAATTATATATAAATAGGTGCTGCAAACCCACAAAAGAGAGGGTTAGTAGCTCTGCAATATCAATTCAGACATTAATTAGTAAATTATTGCTTTATTGTGCTCCAGTTAAGCCAGAGATGTCCAACATATAATTGTGACATGCCAGTTCTTTATCTATCAGACACGGGCTCTCTTCCTCTAGCCACGTGCACACACACTGCCTCTCTTCCTCTAGCCACGTGCACACACGGCCTCTATTCCTCTAGTCACGTGCACACACACTGCCTTTCTTCCTCTAGTCACGTGCATACACACTGCTTCTCTTCCTCTAGCCACGTGCACACACACTGCCTCTCTTCCTCTAGCCACGTGCACACACACGGCCTCTCTTCCTCTAGTCACGTGCACACACACGGCCTCTCTTCCTCTAGTCACGTGCACACACACTGCCTCTCTTCCTCTAGCCACGTGCACACACACGGCCTCTCTTCCTCTAGTCACGTGCACACACACGGCCTCTCTTCCTCTAGTCACGTGCACACACACTGCCTCTCTTCCTCTAGCCACGTGCACACACACGGCCTCTCTTCCTCTAGTCACGTGCACACACGGCCTCTCTTCCTCTAGTCACGTGCACACACACTGCCTCTCTTCCTCTAGCCACGTGCACACACACTGCCTCTCTTCCTCTAGCCACGAGCACACACGGCCTCTCTTCCTCTAGTCACGTGCACACACACTGCCTCTCTTCCTCTAGTCACGTGCACACACGGCCTCTCTTCCTCTAGTCACGTGCACACACACTGCCTCTCTTCCTCTAGTCACGTGCACACACACTGCCTCTCTTCCTCTAGCCACGTGCACACACACACTGCCTCTCTTCCTCTAGTCACGTGCACACACACACGGCCTCTCTTCCTCTAGTCACGTGCACACACACTGCCTCTCTTCCTCTAGTCACGTGCACACACACACTGCCTCTCTTCCTCTAGTCACGTGCACACACACACACGGCCTCTCTTCCTCTAGTCACGTGCACACACGGCCTCTCTTCCTCTAGTCACGAGCACACACGGCCTCTCTTCCTCTAGTCACGTGCACACACACTGCCTCTCTTCCTCTAGTCACGTGCACACACACTGCCTCTCTTCCTCTAGTCACGTGCACACACACTGCCTTTCTTCCTCTAGTCACGTGCACACACACTGCTTCTCTTCCTCTAGTCACGTGCATACACACTGCTTCTCTTCCTCTAGTCACGTGCACACACACTGCTTCTCTTCCTCTAGTCACGTGCACACACACTGCTTCTCTTCCTCTAGTCACGTGCACACACACTGCTTCTCTTCCTCTAGTCACGTGCACACACACTGCTTCTCTTCCTCTAGTCACGTGCACACACACTGCTTCTCTTCCTCTAGTCACGTGCATACACACTGCTTCTCTTCCTCTAGTCACGTGCATACACACTGCCTCTCTTCCTCTAGCCACGTGCACACACACTGCCTCTCTTCCTCTAGCCACGTGCACACACGGCCTCTCTTCCTCTAGTCACGTGCACACACACTGCCTCTCTTCCTCTAGCCACGTGCACACACACTGCCTCTCTTCCTCTAGCCACGTGCACACACGGCCTCTCTTCCTCTAGTCAAGTGCACACACGGCCTCTCTTCCTCTAGCCACGTGCACACACGCCCTCTCTTCCTCTAGTCACGTGCACACATGGCCTCTCTTCCTCTAGCCACGTGCACACACACTGCCTCTCTTCCTCTAGCCACGTGCACACACTGCCTCTCTTCCTCTAGTCACGTGCACACACACTGCCTCTCTTCCTCTAGTCACGTGCACACATGGCCTCTCTTCCTCTAGTCACGTGCACACACGGCCTCTCTTCCTCTAGTCACGTGCACACATGGCCTCTCTTCCTCTAGTCACATGCACACACGGCCTCTCTTCCTCTAGTCACTTTCTCACACGGCCTCTCTTCCTCTAGTCACGTGCACACATGGCCTCTCTTCCTCTAGTCACATGCACACACGGCCTCTCTTCCTCTAGTCACGTGCACACATGGCCTCTCTTCCTCTAGTCACATGCACACACGGCCTCTCTTCCTCTAGTCACTTTCTCACACGGCCTCTCTTCCTCTAGTCACGTGCACACACGGCCTCTCTTCCTCTAGTCACGTGCACACACGGAATCTCTTCCTCTAGTCACATGCACACATGGCCTCTCTTCCTCTAGTCACGTGCACACACGGCCTCTCTTCCTCTAGACACGTGCACACACGGCCTCTCTTCCTCTAGTCACGTGCACACACGGCCTCTCTTCCTCTAGTCACGTGCACACACGGAATCTCTTCCTCTAGTCACGTGCACACACGGCCTCTCTTCCTCTAGTCACGTGCACACACGGAATCTCTTCCTCTAGTCACATGCACACATGGCCTCTCTTCCTCTAGTCACGTGCACACACGGCCTCTCTTCCTCTAGACACGTGCACACACGGCCTCTCTTCCTCTAGTCACGTGCACACACGGCCTCTCTTCCTCTAGCCACGTGCACACACGGCCTCTCTTCCTCTAGACACGTGCACACACGGCCTCTCTTCCTCTAGCCACGTGCACACACGGCCTCTCTTCCTCTAGCCACGTGCACACACGGCCTCTCTTCCTCTAGTCACGTGCACACACGGCCTCTCTTCCTCTAGTCACGTGCACACACGGCCTCTCTTCCTCTAGTCACGTGCACACATGGCCTCTCTTCCTCTAGTCACGTGCACACACGGCCTCTCTTCCTCTAGTCACATGCACACACGGCCTCTCTTCCTCTAGTCACGTGCACACACGGCCTCTCTTCCTCTAGTCACGTGCACACACGGAATCTCTTCCTCTAGTCACGTGCACACACGGCCTCTCTTCCTCTAGTCACGTGCACACACGGAATCTCTTCCTCTAGTCACGTGCACACACGGCCTCTCTTCCTCTAGTCACGTGCACACATGGCCTCTCTTCCTCTAGTCACGTGCACACACGGAATCTCTTCCTCTAGTCACATGCACACATGGCCTCTCTTCCTCTAGTCACGTGCACACACGGCCTCTCTTCCTCTAGACACGTGCACACACGGCCTCTCTTCCTCTAGTCACGTGCACACACGGCCTCTCTTCCTCTAGTCACGTGCACACACGGAATCTCTTCCTCTAGTCACATGCACACATGGCCTCTCTTCCTCTAGACACGTGCACACACGGCCTCTCTTCCTCTAGTCACGTGCACACACACTGCCTCTCTTCCTCTAGTCACGTGCACACACGGCCTCTCTTCCTCTAGTCACGTGCACACACACTGCCTCTCTTCCTCTAGTCACTTTCTCACACGGCCTCTCTTCCTCTAGTCACGTGCACACACGGCCTCTCTTCCTCTAGTCACATGCACACACGGCCTCTCTTCCTCTAGTCACGTGCACACACGGAATCTCTTCCTCTAGTCACATGCACACATGGCCTCTCTTCCTCTAGTCACGTGCACACACGGCCTCTCTTCCTCTAGTCACGTGCACACACGGCCTCTCTTCCTCTAGTCACGTGCACACACGGCCTCTCTTCCTCTAGTCACGTGCACACACGGAATCTCTTCCTCTAGTCACATGCACACATGGCCTCTCTTCCTCTAGTCACGTGCACACACGGCCTCTCTTCCTCTAGACACGTGCACACACGGCCTCTCTTCCTCTAGTCACGTGCACACACGGCCTCTCTTCCTCTAGTCACGTGCACACACGGAATCTCTTCCTCTAGTCACGTGCACACACGGCCTCTCTTCCTCTAGCCACGTGCACACACTGCCTCTCTTCCTCTAGTCACGTGCACACACGGCCTCTCTTCCTCTAGTCACGTGCACACACGGCCTCTCTTCCTCTAGTCACGTGCACACATGGCCTCTCTTCCTCTAGTCACGTGCACACACGGCCTCTCTTCCTCTAGTCACATGCACACACGGCCTCTCTTCCTCTAGTCACGTGCACACACGGCCTCTCTTCCTCTAGTCACGTGCACACACGGAATCTCTTCCTCTAGTCACGTGCACACACGGCCTCTCTTCCTCTAGTCACGTGCACACACGGAATCTCTTCCTCTAGTCACGTGCACACACACGGCCTCTCTTCCTCTAGTCACATGCACACACAAGTATTAAATGAGGTGTTTTGGGAAGAAGTGCAGTAGGCGGAGCTATGGTGGGTGTGGTCAATACTCACAAACGGCTTATTTGACTACCGTGCAGCAAAGGACCTCTGGAATATTTTTCACATGATTTAGTTCTTAGCCATGAGCAAATATACAGCAGCGGTAACATTATTGTAATTGTACACAACTAAAGAGGGCGGATAATAAGTCTAACTGGTGGTATGGAGCAGATATACCCTGTAGAACAGGCATTTATTTAGTAAGTACATAGGTGTATTTGTTCATTTCTTTAGGAGCAGTGTCATTGTAGACAAATAGATGCATCACTGACATTTTCCAGTCTGTTCCCCTAAACAAATATCTTACGATGAATGGAGCAATACTTATGCTTTAAATTACAATTCTTTCTAATTTGTGATCAGACATCTATGAGTAAATGTATGAGTTTTCTCAGTGTACAAACAGAAACACAGCAGTTTTATCTGTGCTGATGAACCTTAGATCTGCAGCCAGGAACCTCTACAGAACATTTATAGTACTTTATTTTATTATTATTATCGGTTATTTGTAGAGCACAAACAGATTCCGCAGCACTATCTGTTCTCATTCAGCATTATACCTGGTGTGATCTATATTATATAGTGCACAGTTTATTTTTCTAGTAACTAGCACCATAAAAATAAAAAATCACACAGATTTCAGCCTTTCACAAACCATGGGAAGTATTTGCTAATTTGTCATCGATGTTTGGATTAAACAGCATTCCAATTCATCAGAAAATAGTTTTTCTATCTATAACATACCTTCAAACGCTCCCAGATCTTGCAGTTTGTCATAGGTTGGGAGCAGGACTCAACATTTCCAGTTGCCCCAGGGCTGCCACCTTTAGTTCAGGCTAAACCCGAACACTCTTGTGCCATGCACAGCAAACAGTTTGTTGCAAAAAGAGCACATAAACACAAACTCTCACATAGATATTCACCCACTCTCTCACACACACACTCGGTCTCTCACACAGTAACACACACACACTAACATACACACTCTCACACACTCACTATCTCATCTCACACACACTCACATTCTCTCTCTCTCACACACACACTCACTCTCTCTTTTTATATACACTCACACACACTCGGTCTCTCACACAGTAACACACACACTAACATACACACTCTAAAACATTAACACACACACACTCATATCACACACACACACATTCTCTCTCTCTCTCACACACACACACACTCTCACACAGTACCACACACACTAACATACACACTCTCACACTAACAAACACACTCACTCTCATCTCACACACACTCACTCTCTCACACAGTACCACACACACACTCTCACACAGTAATACACACTAACATACACACTAACACATTAGCACACAAAAATTCTCTCTCCTCTCACACACACACACTCTCTCCTCTCACACAGTAACACACACACTAACATACACACACTCACACATTAACACACATACTTTCACACACTCACTATCTCATTTTAGACACACTAACTCTCTCACACAGTAAAAAAAAAAAGTAAACAGTTTGTTGCAAAAAGAGCACAAAAACACAAACTCACATAGATATTCATCCACTCTCTCATACACACACACTCAGTCTCTCACACAGTAACACACACACTAACATACACACTCCAACACATTAGCTCATACATACACTCATCTCACGCACACACACACTAACAAACACACTCACACATTAACACACACATACTCACTCATCTCACACTCACTCTCTCACACAGTAACACACACTAACATACACACTCTAACATATTAACACACACATACACACACAGACACGAACACTCTCACACACTCAAATACACCTATTCTTTCACACATATTGTGGGGAAATAAGAAATGTTCTGTACCCATAGAACAACCTTAAAGGTATAAAGTGCTCAGGCAAGCAGCTGATAAGTTTTTTTGTATTTTAAGTAACTGCAGGGACACTATACTCTTCTACCCCACTGTCGCTAGCTCTTGATTACATAGCTTTTCTATAGCAAATACTGCAATATTGACAAGATCCATATAGGTGACAGTTTCTACAGGGAAACTCAGATATTTCAAATTATTGTCCCTTTTATCAAGCTAAAGGTCACTCATGGTTAGTTGCCCAAGTTAACACCCATGCAAAATTAAAAAGGGGCAAATTGGACACTAAATAGATCTGCTTCATGTCACTGATATATATATATATATATATATATATATATATATATATATATATATATATAACACACAGAGAAAGTCCAGCAGTCACTTACAAGCTCTCAGCTAAGATTTAAAAGCAAAAATGGAAAGGTTAGTTACCGCATCTGGCCAAATGGGACAAGCCCAGGTACCACGTCAGGGTCCTTTCCAATACCTAGGACCCTAAAACAGCCACAAAATGCAAGCTCTCAAATCCAAACAAACTGAGAACAAGGGAAGGGTGCACAGGCTTATGTAATCACCCTAGACATATATAAAACACAGAAGGGGACTGCACTCTCATACCGGACCGGGTACAGATCTTATCGCCCTGCAACATGCTCAGCCCTGGGTGCTCACCGGCACTCACATTGTGTGGCTGTTTTAGGGTCCCAGGTATTGGAAAGGACCTTGACCTGGTACCTGGGCTTGTCCCATTTGGCCAGATGCGATAACTAACCTTTCCATTTTTGCTTTTAAATCTTAGCTGAGAGCTTGTAAGTGAGTGCTGGACTTTCTCTGTGTGTTGTATTAATTTGTTTTGTAATTTTCCCTATGGTTCTTGCACCCAGACCTGTCTGGGGTTAACTGCCTTTGACTCTAGGGACAGCACAGCTTCGTGTGAGTGCCGGTGAGCACCCAGGGCTGAGCATGTTGCAGGGTCATGGGATGTGTACCCGGTCCGGTATGAGAGTGCAGTCCCCTTCCGTGTTTTGTGTATATATATATATATATATAATATAATATATATATATATATATATATATATATACACACACACATACATACATATATATATATATATATATATATATATATATATATATATATATATATATATCAGTTTCTCTGGTTTTAAAAAAAGGAACATTTTTGTTTTATTCTATAAACTACTGATAACATTTCTCCCAAATTCCAAATAAAATGCAGGTACAGAGGTTTTTTAACCTGTAATTAGCATCACATATTTAGTATTAACAATGTTTATGTAATAGGGACTTTGGCAATCTGTGAATGAGACCAGAATACGCTTCTCAAGTTCAGTCAAACAAACCTCTTTTGAAACGCGACCTTGTTACACTATTGGTAAACATGAAATCAGCACATTATTTAGAGTTGTCGTTCGGGGCTAAATGTCATGGCAATGGATACACTTTTATTTTAGATGATGTGATATTGCATAAGTCACCCTGCTGTACATGATTATATTAAAGGGAAAGTGAAGTCAGAATTAAAGGGACAGGAAACAAAAAAAAAACATGATTCAGATAGAACATACAGTTTTAAGCAACTTTCCAGTTGATTTCTATTATCTAATTTGCTTAGTTCTCTTGGTATCTTTTGCTAAAAAGAATATCTAGGTAGGTTACGGAGCTGGGAGCTAGTTACTGATTGTTGGCTGCACATATATATCAACATGGTATTGGCTTACCAATATGTTCAGCTATCTCCCAGTATCTTTTGCTAAAAAAAATATCTAGGTAGGTTACGGAGCTGGGAGCTAGTTACTGATTGGTGGCTGCACATATATGTCAACATGGCATTGGCTTACCAATATGATCAGCTAGCTCCCAGTAGTGAATAAAGGATGCCAAGAAAATGAAGCAACATTGACAATATAAAGTCAATTAGAAAGTTGTTTCAAAATGTATGTTCAGCTAGCTCCCAGTAGTGAATGTATGTTCAGCTAGCTCCCAGTAGTGAATGTATGTTCTATCTGAATCATAAAATAAAAATGTGGTGTTTCAGGACCCTTTAAACTTTCATAATTCAGACAGAGCATGAAACAGCCATATATTTGATTAGAAGCGGTTTTGCTAATACATATTAATTACAAAAACGCTTCAATTCAAAACTGAAATGCATCATGGGGTTTGATATTCTGGCTGGAATGTCCCTTTGAGTATTACAATCCTGCCCTCACGAGGCTGCGCTACACTGTGGCCGTCATACATTAGTTATGGAACAAATAACTACCATTATCTTATACAGAAAGGGCATAAAAGCCGTTAAAGGGATAGTAAAGTGAAAATTAAACTTGTATGATGCAAACAGAGAATGCAATTTTAAACCACTTTCCAATTGACTTAAATTATTACATTTTCTTTGACCTTCCCATGACATGAGAGCTGCTCATACCCCCATAAACCCTCAGTCACCCTCTGCCAGCAAGCGATGTATCAGTAATACCTTAATAGGGACATGAAACACAAAAGGTTTCTTTCATGATTCAGATAGAGAATACACTTTTAAAACAGTTTTCTTTACTTCTATTATAAATTTTGCTTCATCCTCTTGTTATTCTTTGTTGAAGGGATATCTAGATAGGTAGCGTGCACATGCCTAGAGAACAGGAAATGGTGCTGCCATCTAGTCCTCTTGCTAATGTGTAATATTGTAGCAAAACTGATGCCATATAGTGCTGTGGACATGTGCCCACTTTTGACCATTACGTTCATTTAAAGGGAAAGCTTGAAACTTTAAAGGGACAGTCAAGTCCAAAATAAATTTTCATTTAAATAGGGCATGCAATTTTAAACATCTTTCTAATTAACTTCTATCACCAATTTTGCTCTGTTCTCTTGGTATTCTTAGTTGAAAGCTAAACCTAGGAGGTTCATATGCTAATTTCTTAGACCTTGAAGGCCACCTCTAATCTGACAGTTTTTGACCACTAGAGGGTGTTAGTTCATGTATTTCAAATAGATAACATTGAGCTCACGCAAATGAAACTACCTAGGAGTGAGCACTGATTGGCTAAAATGCAAGTCTGTCGAAAGAACTGAAATAAGGGGACAGTCTGCAGAGGCTTAGATACAAGGTTATCACAGAGGTAAAAAGTATATTAATATAACTGAGATAAGGAGCAGTCTGCAGAGGCTTAGATACAAGATAATCACAGAGTTAAAAAGTATATTAATATAACTGAGATAAGGGGCAGTCTGCAGAGGCTTAGATACAGGGTAATCACAGAGGTAAAAAGTATATTAATATAACTGAGATAAGGAGCAGTCTGCAGAGGCTTAGATGCAGGGTAATCACAGAGGTAAAAAGTATATTAATATAACTGAGATAAGGGGCAGTCTGCAGAGGCTTAGATACAAGGTTATCACAGAGGTAAAAAGTGTATTAATATAACTGAGATAAGGAGCGGTCTGCAGAGGCTTAGATACAAGGTAATCAGAGGTAAAAAGTAAATTAATATAACAGAGATAAGGAGTAGTCTGCAGAGGCTTAGATACAAGGTTACCACAGAGGTAAAAGGTGTATTAATCTAACTGAGATAAGGGGCAGTCTGCAGAGGCTTAGATACAGGGTAATCACAGAGGTAAAAAGTATATTAATATAACTGAGATAAGGGGCAGTCTGCAGAGGCTTAGATACAGGGTAATCACAGAGGTAAAAAGTATATTAATATAACTGAGATAAGGGGCAGTCTGCAGAGGCTTAGATACAGGGTAATCACAGAGGTAAAAAGTATATTAATATAACTGAGATAAGGAGCAGTCTGCTGAGGCTTAGATACAGGGTAATCACAGAGGTAAAAAGTATATTAATATAACTAAGATAAGGGGCAGTCTGCAGAGGCTTAGATACAAAGTAATCACAGAGGTAAAAAGTTTATTAATATAACTGAGATAAGGAGCAGTCTGCTGAGGCTTAGATACAAGGTAATCACAGAGGTAAAAAGTATATTAATATAACTAAGATAAGGGGCAGTCTGCAGAGGCTTAGATACACGGTAATTACAGAGGTAAAAAGTGTATTATTATAACTGTGTTTGTTATGCAAAACTGGGGAATGTGTAATTATCTATCGCATTAAACAACAACAATTCTGGTGTTGACTGTCCCTTTAATATAAAAAGGTTTAGTAAAACAACTTTGCAAGATATTTGTATTATTCATTTTGCCCCCTTATCACATAATTCAGCTCTAAAAATTGTGACTTTTCTAGTTCTTAAAACTGTAAATACACCATGCTATATATATTGTCCTATTTGGCTTTAACAGACAACAACTGCAAATCAATACACTTTATATAAACAATATGGCCATAGCTAGATTTTGTTGTCTGCAGACTCAAGCCTAGATTGGCTGCTCCAAAAAAAGCAAGTGGTGGTTGGAGTCTGGCTAATGAAAAACAGTTGCAGCAAACACGATGTTAACTTTTTAAAAAATATCTTGACTTGGTTATATATGATTCCTAGCATCACAACAGATATCTCTTGTAATAACAAGGTGTTTACTATCCCTTTAATTATGCTGCAGCTTGTCTGACTGCAAAATACTGCACAGTGATTGCTTAGATTAGTGCAGAGCAGTAATGTACAGATGATCTCTGATTGGCCACAGTAAACAGATTATCAAATAAACAGTCAGCAGGGCTTTTGAGGGTGCACCCCTGGGCTGCTTTATATTCCCAAAGCTGTACTAATTTTCGCTAACAAACTGAAAGTTTAAATGCCTTTAAAACATTTATTTTACAATGCAGCAATTAGAAGCTTTTCAACAAATGATACCAAAGGAACAAAGCAAATTAGATACCACAAGTAAATTGTAAAGTTGTTTAAAATCATATGCTCTATCTGAATCCTGAATGTTTTATTTTGACTTTACTGTCCCTTTAAACCAGAATGCTAAATGGAGAAAAAACAAGATGAATCCAACAGATCAAAAATCCCAGCTGTCCCACATACTTTGCCACAGTTTGGGAACTCTCCTTGCTATCCCTTCTTTAGTTTTCCCTTACTTAGAAAAGTTCTGTAACCAGGGATTGTACCAACCCTGCCCATCACCCTCCGCAAATCCGCTCACACTACACTTATGCACATGGCTCCGCCTCTACAGTCATAGCCCCACCCAGAAAACACCACAGACTCCGCCCATAAACCTCGCTCACACAGCGTAGGCTATACAGTCCCAGAATGCATCAGGAAAGTTTTGTTAGGCTTTATTCAGTACTACTGATAAATAAACTATGCATGTTTGGATCATTTTTTCAAAACCGGTTTCCTTTTTGTGGAAGATCAACACACTAAGATCTAGATTTGCACAGATATTAGTGCGTTGCACTTTCACAAAAATGAATCCAGCTCCAAAGAGAGCCAAATACTGTGTGCGCCCGGCTTCTTCCGTATTTGGATCACCACAAATGATCCAAACGCACAGTCTTGGATAGCTACCAGTAATTACCATAACCAACAGACAAACAAGCTAATTAATCCTAAATGTAATATGTTATGTTGTGATTATTTTGTAAAATACAATAGTATACTGGGGCTGTATAGCACGTTATAACAAGACTGATTTCTCTCTCTAACACTGAGATCAGCATCTCTAAGGTGCCAATCTGACAGTATATTTAGCTCCTGATTACTATGTGTACAAGCCTGATTACAGGCTAGTACACGGTGCCTATAAACCCCTCAGCAATTGTCAAGCTGTGAGAGTAAATGTGATGCTGAACTCAAAGTTTAAAGGGACAGAGTACTGTAAAATCCTCTCTCGTTTAATGCATTCTCAGTGGTCCATTTTACCCGCTAGTGTGTGACAAATAATTTACTAATTGTTCCTTTAGTCAAATAGCCACCTATACTGGAAATTGTAAACATTGTAGTATTGCCTATAAAAAGGCAAAAGGCAGCAGAAGAAATTACACTGTGAAGCCCATTTGATAGTGTGTTCCTGCAGCTGCACTGAATACAATAAACTTCAAGGGATACTGTAAAAATTACCCGATTTCATTTGTTAGTCCATATCATTTTTGCTTTACAGATTATTATGTTTAGTTAACGCCCTGCTGCTAATGGGTTAAACACATAGGTTAAGTCCTGCTTGTGACATCTAAGCATAGCAGTTCCTTAGCAAGAAACCACCTGTGACTTGTGATTATGTGCAACTGCCACTCCTGATTGCCTCATGCCCGTGTTATGCTTGGGAGGTGCAGTACTTGCTGCACCCAAGGAGAACTTTAATGCTTAACGCAATAAGGTTCTTTAGTGCAGGCTCTAGGGATCCATCGTCCTAGCCTTCTATTAGCGACAAATTTTCAACTACAAGAAAGGAACATTTACATTTGTTTTAACAAAAACAAATGTAAATGTTACAGAATATTCAGCATTCGTTTAATTTTAAGTGAAAGGACTATCAAATAGTGCAGCAAACGAATATTCTTGATTAGTTGTTACAAATGATTCATCTGAAACAGTTATTATACGACTATTTACGGGACATTTTTTATTTTAGGATGTCCCTTTAATTTATTCATGTTTTGACAAAAGCATAGTTGCAAACTGTCCTGTTTTCCTGGGACATTCACGTTTTTTGTCTTCCTGTCACTGACTTGCTTGTCCCTTGGTGAATTCAGTCTGTATATAGTTTATGAATATTGTGTGAAGTGCAGTACTCCCACCACAGAGGGCGCTGTGACAGTCTCATTGCTTACACTATGTTTTTTCTGCAGTTTTCCTTATCTGTGGTTTAGAAGTGTGAGGTCAGGTAACGGAAAGTCATGATATGTGACATATAATACCAGGGAGGGTAGGAGACAAGGGGTGATGAAGCCAGGCATCAAAATAGTGTTGTACAATTTGTAAAATGTTTTATTACCCCTCTGTATATACTGAGGTTTAGCAGTGTGAGGTCAGGTAAGGGGAAGCCATGATATGTGACATATAATACCAGGGAGGGTAGGAGACAAGCGGTGGTGAAGTCAGGCATCTCATTAGTGTTGTTCAATTTGTAACATGTTTTATTACCCCTCTGGATATACTGAGGTTTAGCAGTGTGTAGTGAGGTGTCAGCTAAGGGAAAGCCATGATATGTGACATATTGTACCAGGGAGGGTAGAAGACAATGGGTGATGAAGTCAGGCATCTCAATAGTGTTACACAACTTGTAACATGTTTTATTTCCCCTCTGTATATACTGAGGTTTAGCGGTGTGAGGGTCAGGTGTCAGATAAGGGGAAGCCATGATATGTGACATATAATACCGGGGAGGGTGGGAGACAAGGGGTGATGAAGCCATGCAGTTAAATAGTGTTGCACAACTTGTAACATGTTTTCTTACCCCTCTGTATATACTGAGGTTTAGCAGTGTGAGATCAGGTGTCAGATAAGGGAAAGCCATGATATGTGACATATAATACCAGGGAGGGTAGGAGACAAGGGGTGATGAAGCCAGGCAGCTAAATAGTGTTGTAAATGCTCTAATATGTATTAATTGCATATACCTATGTGCGTAACCCCTACAAAGTTATTAAATGCATAAAGTCTTTCCCAGAGCAGCAATGCACTGCTGGGAGCTAGCTGAGCCCATCTGGTGAGCCAATGACAAAAGACAAATGTCCAATCTACAGCTACTATCCCTAGAATTAATTTGCAAATGTTGGCAACTATGCAAAAGGTGACAGGTATGGATGTTATTTGCTCATTTTGTACTAATTACAGTACACAACGCAGACTAGCGCATTTTTACATAGCCATATAAAACAATATAGAATTAAATGAGACGTTTAAGGAATTTATTTGCATTCCAAAGTGTTAAATCTCTCTTGCTAAAAAATTATAGCAAAATAAAAGTTTTTTTACAAGAGATGAGATACAATAAATGTGATGTCTTGTGATTTTGCACATTTCTAAGGTTTTTTTTTCTATACACAGATGTAGGATTCAAAATAGTAACGTTCATATGGAAATATACACATTTAAAGGGACAGAAAGTTCAAAACTGAAATGTACATGTGGTGCATTTCAATTTTAAATGGAAGCATTTTTTAAATACACTTCCATTAGCAAAAATCCTTCCATTAAAAGTTATGTTTCTTCAGCGGCATACACACATATGCTGTGAGAGCCTGTGCACTAGCATTTAAATTCCACACATTTTCAGATTCAGCAGTCGTTTGCATGACACAAATTAAGTCATTGCAAAAATGCTTCTATTTAACATTGAAATGCACCTTTCTATCCCTTTAAAGGGACAGGAAACTCCAACATTTTATTTCATGATTCAGATAAAACATATCATTTTAACCCCTTAATGACCGGACCATTTGTAAAAAATGTTACCCTTAAGGACAAGGGCAATTTTTACATTTCTGTAGTGTTAGTGTTTAGCTGTAATTTTCCTCTTACTCATTTACTGTACCCACACATATTATATACCATTTTTCTCTCCATTAAATGGACTTTCTAAAGGTACCATTATTTTCATCATATATTATAATTTACTATAAAAAAATTTTTATAAAATATGAGGTAAAAATAGAAATAAAACACACTTTTTCTAACTTTGACCCCCAAAATCTGTTACACATCTACGACCACCAAAAAACACCCATGCTAAATAGTTTCTAAATTTTGTCCTGAGTTTAGAAATACCCAATGTTTACATGTTCTTTGCTTTTTTTGCAAGTTATAGGGCAATAAGTACAAGTAGCACTTTGCTATTTCCAAATCACTTTTTTTCAAAATTAGCAGTAGTTACATTGGAACACTGATATCTGTCCGGAATCTCTGAATATTACTTGACATGTATATATATATTTTTTTTTTTAAAAGACAACCCAAAGTTATGATTTATGCCCATTTTGGTATATTTCATGCCACCATTTCACTGCCAAATGCGAGCAAATAAAAAAAATCGTTCACTTTTTCACAAATTTTGTCACAAACTTTCGGTTTCTCACTGAAATTATTTACAAACAGTTTGTGCAATTATGACACAAATGGTTGTAAATGCTTCTCTGGGATCCCCTTTGTTCAGAAATAGCAGACATATATGGCTTTGGTATTGCTTTTTGGTAATTAGAAGGCCACTAAATGCCGCTGTGCACCACACATGTATTATGCCCAGCAGTGAAGGGGTTAATTAGGGAGCTTGTAGGGACCTTGAAGGGTTAATTTTAGCTTTAGTGTAGTGTAGTAGACAACCCAAAGTATTGAAATAGGCCCATTTTGGTATATTTCATGCCACCATTTCACCGCCAATTGCGAGCACAATTTTAGGTTTCTCACTGAAATTATTTAGACAGCTTGTGCAATTATGGCACAAATGGTTGTAAATGCTTCTCTGGGATCTCCTTTGTTCAGAAATAGCAGACATATATGGCTTTGGCGTTGCTTTTTGGCAATTAGGAGGCCGCTAAATGCTGCTGCGCACCACACTTGTATTATGCCCAGCAGTGAAGGGGTTAATTAGGTAGCTTGTAGAGAGCTTGCAGGGTTAATTTTAGCTTTAGTGTAGAGATCAGCCTCCCACCTGACACATCCCACACCCTGATCCCTCCCAAACAGCTCTCTTCCCTCCCCCACAATTGTCCCCGCCATCTTAAGTACTGGCAGAAAGTCTGCCAGTACTAAAATAAAAGGTGTTTTTTATTTATATATTTTTTTTAATTATTCAGCTGTGATGGACCCCTGCCTTAGCCCCCAACCTCCCTGACCCCCCCCCCCCCCAAACAGCTCTCTAACCCTCCCCACCTACCTATTTGCCACCATCTTGGGTACTGGCAGCTGTCTGCCAGTACCCAGTTTTTTCTGTAGTGTAGCTGCCCCCCCCCCAATACCCCCAACCCCCTAACCCTACCAGATCCTATTAATTTTGTTTTAAACAGTAACATTTATGGCAGTGGTTGCTGCGCACGCGCGCCCCCGCAGGCCCCCCCTCCGCACACTCCCAGCATCCGACGTGCACAATGCACTTGCAGAAACCGGATGCCGGGTAACGACGGACCGCCCACCCGCCACCCTTGTAAGCTCCCACCCACCAACGAATGGCACCATCGCTACCGGTGCAGAGAGGGCCACAGAGTGGCTCTCTCTGCATCGGATGCTTTTTAAAGGATTTTGCAGGATGCCTCAATATCGAGGCATCACTGCAATACCCTGAGAGCTGCTGGAAGCGATTGCGATCGCTTCCAGCACTCTCTTAGACAACTGACGTACCATGTAAGTCCATTGTCACTAACTGACAGTTTTTGCAGGACGTACCTTGTACGTCAGTTGTCATTAAGGGGTTAAACAACTTTCCAATTTACTTCTATTATCAAATTTGCTTCATTCTCTTGTTATCCTTTGCTGAAGGAACAGCATTGCACTACTGGCAGCTAGCTGAACACATCTAGTTAGCCAATTACAAGAGACAAATATTGCAGGCACCAATCCGCAGCTAGCTCCCACTAGTGTAGGATATGTGCATATTCATGTTCAAAAAGGGATACCAAGGGAATGGAGTGCATTTGAAAACAGAAGTGAAATTAAAAGTGTCTTACAATGACATGCGCTATCTGAACTATGCAAGTTTCATTCTGACTTTCCTTTCCCTTTAATTGAAAGACTGTGCACCCCAGAGGTTTACTACAGTATTTATACAAAACCAGATTGATCTGATGTCATTTCTATAGTATTCCCAGATTTATAATAAATGACAGGTAACTAAAATGATGTATAATTAATAAAATATCTACACACAGGGTTTAAAGCACATTAGCATTTGTTTCACAGTCAGCACACTTAGAGTTGCCATCTGTTAGCCACAAAAATACTGCACAGTCTGTAGGTGACTGGGCACAATAGAGGTCACAAAATCCCCTTCTCTTGATACAACCATGTACATTTCTCACAACTGAGCAGTCATTTTCATGCTAGTAACATAGAAATCAATATTTTCACCTCTTTGTTTACATAAAAAACAGGTTTCTTTTATCAGTCAGATAGGACATACCATTTTAAACTTTCCAATTTATTTATATTATCACATTGTCTTTGGTTTTCTTGTTATCTTTTGTTGAAAAGCAGGGATGTAAGCTCAGGAGCGTGCACGTGTCTGCAAAACTATATGGCAGCAGTTTTGCAACAATGTTATACAATAGCAAGAGCACTAGATGGCAGCACTATTTCCTGTCATGTAGTGTTTCAGGCACGTGCACGCTACCTATCTAGATATCTCTTCAACAAAAAACACAACAAATTTAGGTAATAGAAGTAAATTGGAAACTGTTTTAAAAAAAATATTTTCTCTATCTATTGAGTTTCATGTCCTTTTAACTGTGGCTCACTTCTTTCTGCTTAACTTTTGTAATGCACTGAGACATAGGAGGTCATTAACTTTTAGCTGAAACTCAAGAACCTGAAAAAACTGCCCAGTATTTTTCTGACGATTATGGGCTAGGTTACAAGTGGAGTGCAAAATATCGCTTTCACAAGGGAAATATTTGCGCTCGACTTGAGACACAGCTGAGAACCTCACGCAGTGAAGGGGTTAAGTCGTGCAGCAATGGGCAGCAGATGTTAAAGGGACACTGAACACACTTTTTTCTTTCATGATTCAGATAGAGCATGCAATTTTAAGCAACTTTCTAAATTACTCCTATTATCAAGTTTTCTTCATTCTCTTGGTATCTTTATTTGAAAAGCAAGAGTGTAAGTTTAGAATCTGGCCCATTTTTAGTTCACAACTTGGACTCTGCTTGCGGATTGGTGGCTAAATGCACCCACCAATAAAAAAGTGATATCCAGGGTTCTGAAACAAAAATTGGCTGGCTCCTTAGCTGCCTTCTTTTTCAAATAAAAACACACTCACTTGGTACACTTTGCAGATAAGGGTTAAAAGTAAAGTAAAAAACAAATATATATATACTGCCACTTGACAGAGAAAGAAAGGACATGCTGGAATATCAGTGCTAGATTTATTTATTTGCTTTACATTTTTAATATGCTCATATTTACTAGATTGCAAATACCTTCCCTGGTACTGAGGAGTGGACTATAAGTTTCTTTATTATGTTATTTATGGGCAGTTTTATACATGTGTAACAGCGCCACCTAATGGTTAGAGCATTGTTATCCACTAATAGAGAATATTGATACTAGTCTCCTATACTGCATAGCTTTCTACTCAAGGTTTGTTGTTGCGGACATTTAATTGATGTGCCTAAACTATCATTTTTGAAAATATTTTTTCTATGCCCATAAAAGGGGAAAATAAAATATTTAAATTAAAAAAATCATCAAATATAGCAGTTTTAGTGAAATGTTTTGCAAATGTGTAAAATTTATCAGAATGCAACAAATAATGTTCTACTTGTGAGAGCAATTAGCAAGCAGATTGATTTTATGTATTGCTGACCCCTATGAGCAAATCAAAAGTAATTTAGCTCTGTGTACTTCAGGGAAATATGTAACTTTAAGTGCCACTTAAAGATCACATTTTCCATTTCAGAAATCATATTTGTTTTGTTTATGCAAGTCCATCTACAGGCTGCCATTGGGGGTATGGTAGTTGGTAACTGAGCTCCCAGGAACACCTGGGCTTGGACTCTTATCAGTGCTATTTATTATTAGATGCAATGTCCAGCTTATATGTGCTATGGATGATTTGTGTGATGATTTGTGTCACTTAAAAAAACTACAGTTTTCCTGATGTACACAGAGCTAAATTTCTTTTGCTTTGCTCCATATCGGTAAGTTTCTGGACTATACCAATATTTCAGAAATTCCAAATATCGGCCCTAAAAATCGGCCACTCCGATATATTGGTCTATCCCTAATTCCTATTGGCTGACATTTTCAAATCAGCCAATAGGATGAGAGCTACTGAAATCCTATTGGCTGATTTGAACAGCCAATAGGATTTCATTAGCTATAATCCTATTGGTTGATTTCAAAATTTCAGCCAATAGGAATGCAAGGTACCCCAATTTGAATGCGGTACCATCCATTACATTTTTGTGTACGATACAGATCGGATGAAGAGAAGCCTCCACGCCGCTGAGGACTCCCGCTGCTGAAGGCCGCCGCTCTAGATCCGCGCATTGGGAAAAACCACTCCGCACCTCCGCCTTTGCTCCAGATGAAGATAGAAGATAGAAGATGGTTGAGCCGCCTGGAAGAAGACCTTCACCGCCGGACTTCAGGAATGGTGAGTACCTATTTTGGGCTTTTTGTTTATTAATTTTTTGGGGGTGGCTTTTTTTTTTTTTTTTAGGGATTTTTGGGCTGTAAAAGAGCTGATTAACTTAGGGCAATGCCAGGCAAAAGCCCTTTTAAGGACTATTGGTAGTTTAGTATTAGATAAGGGGGTGTTTTTATTTTGGCAGGGATTTTTTTTATAGGGGCAATAGCTTAGGTTTTTATTTTGGATAGCTTTGTTTATTTTTTTTCTGTAATTTTAAATTTTTTATAATATTAGCTTTGGGGTTTGAATTTTTTTTTAAATATCGCTGTGTGTGTGTGTGTATATATATATATATATATATATATATATATATACACACACACATATATACATATACATACACACACTCACACACACACTGTAAATATATATATATATATATATATATATATATATATATATATATATATATATATATATATATATATATATATTAAAACTATACCTCCATATGATCTCACAAAAAAGGGTTAAATTGACAGTAAAGTCAAGATTAAACTGTCATGATTTGATACAGCACACAATTTTAAACATTTTTCCAATTTTCTTCTATTATCTAATTTCCTTCATTCTCTTGGTAGCCTTTGTTGAAAGCATACATACATGATTCTGTTGTATTAAAGACATATTTGACCCAAATGTTTTCTTTCAAGGTTCAGATAAGAAATATCATTTTTTTTTTTTTTTTTTTTTTATTGATTTTCAACATATTACATTAAATCAATTATTTTCAGCATACAGTACATAATCTAAACATAACCATTATTAAATCCACAATCATTAATGTTATTAATTCAACATAAAACTGCAATCTCTAATTAATAAAGCAAAAAAGAAAAAAAGATAAAGTTACAGAGTTAATGCTTTAAAAAGCCAAAAACACAATCCATCCCCATGCTTAGGAATCCTATTAGAGATTCCAGGGTTGATTGCCACTTACCAGCCAGTAGCCAACCCACACTCCATTTATAATTAGTTAACTTAGTTGGTTATGGTTTTAATTGTATGTTATGCCTGTGCTAATATATTAGTTCCTTCACTAACCTACCTCCTTTTCCCTTCACTTTCTTTTTTCTTCCTTCCTTCCCCCACCACGATTTAATCAGCAACTATCCACTTCTCACGGAGCAGACAACAACAGAGAAATAAAAAAAAAAAAAAAAAAAAAAAAAAAAAAAGAACCACTACCATATCCCCAAGAGCACTAATTCTGAGTTCTGAAACGGGAGAATTATCTGGTCAATTTCTGAGGCCGGGAGTGATTTAATGAATGCTGCCCACTTGCTAAAAAATAATCTAATTTCAGCTTCCTTATCAATATTGGTATCTCGCTGTTCTAGAATGCACTGTTTCTTAAGGAAATTTTTGATCTCCAATATCGTTGGTAAGTCTCTTAGTTTCCACTTTTTAAATATTAGATATCTAGCTGCCAGAATAGCTGAGATAACTAGTTTGCCATTAAACTGCTGATCTTCCTGGTTCCTAAAAGAGAAAAATATAACCTGTGTCAGTGAGAGATCCAGAGGGGAGATCTTAAGTGATGTCTTCAACCAGAATTCTATTTTATGCCAGAGCTGTCTAATCAATGGGCAGTTCCACATCATATGGGTCAGATTTGCAGCCATCAGAGAGCATTTAGGACATTTATTAAAATTCAGGTTCCTAAGTTTATACCCTTTTTCAGGGGTATAATAATATTTGTGTAAAAGTTTGAGATGCGCCTCTCTCCAAGTAGCTGAGATCGTAGCTTGAGACACTTTCTGTATAGAAGATTGAATAAATTTGCTATCAATATTGTCTTGTGATAACATTAGATTCCAATTGTTAGATACTTTTTCAAGGACGTGTATCCCTTTGCTTGCTCCCAGAATTTGGTAGCAAGGGGTAATGGACATCAGACCTTTTTTCACTAGTGAAAGCCAGCCCTCTAGGTTACCTAGATCCCAGCACCACTTAGCTGTCCTCATTAGGTGAATAATATAATGTCTTGTCTGCAGATACGCAAAAAATTCTTTGTTAGAAAGATTAAACTCATTCTTGAGTTCTTCAAAAGATTTTATGCATTTTTTCTCTTGGTCCACAAAGTATACAATCTTATCTAATCCTAGTAATTGCCAATCTCTAAAAACCTGTGAGTCCAAGCCCGCCTGAAATTTTGGGTTGCCCCTTAGAGGCAGATATTGTGAAACCTGACAGTTTATTCCTAGCAATTTTCCTATCTTCCACCAGGCCTTCAATGGATTAGAAAACATTTTTAGTGCTCTCATGCTGATTGGCCAATCTTTTGGCTCACAATGAATCAATGCCCTTGGTAAATATGGGTCGCAGATTTTTTCCTCAAGTTCATTATTCACCACATAGTCCTTGAGGAAAATCCAGTCAGCTACTGTTCGCGCTAAAAAGGCAAGATTATACAGCTTTATGTCTGGCAGAGCAAAGCCTCCATAGATTTTTGAAGAAGATAATTTACTTAATGAGATCCTAGGTTTTTTGCTCTGCCAGATAAATTTTCGAAGCATACTGTTTATTATCCGAACATCCCTCTCTAAAAGCATTATTGCTGTGTTCTGTAAGACATAAAGCAATTTAGGAAACAAAACCATCTTAAACAGCGCTATTCTTCCAGAAATAGAAAGTGGTAGATTTTCCCATCTTTTAAGCGTTTCTTTAAAATTTGATATGACTGGGGGAATGTTAAGACTGTACAAGTCGTTTGGATTGCTTGGGATATTAATGCCAAGATATTTAAATGAGTTTTCAGCCAGGCGAAAGGGAATATTACCAAGAGAGTTGTTATTTCTCCTAAGCCATTGTAGTTCTGATTTCATAGTATTTATCTTATAGCCCGAAAATGTACTGAATTGATTAATAATTTGTAATAACTTGGGTATATTGGATTTAGTATCCGATAGGTAAATAAGTATATCGTCCGCGTATAGAGCTAGTTTTAATTCATAATGACCTATTTTGATACCTTCTAGTTGTTGCCTAATCATGATTGCTAATGGTTCAATGCAGAGGTTAAAGAGGAGGGGGGAGAGGGGGCAGCCCTGGCGAGTTCCCCTACCCAATATGATTTGCGTCGAAAGAATATTATTTATAATTATTTTTGTGTGAGGCTGATCATACAGGTTTTTAATAAAATTGAGAAAGCATCCTCTGAAACCAAACTTTTCTAAAGAAGAGAAAAGATGGTCATGTTGGACTGAGTCAAATGCCTTCTCGGCATCGACTGAAATTACCGCTAGATCTGGGGTGGTCCCCTCGCCCCCCCCCCCCCCGTCACCCCCGCATTGAAAAAAAAATTCTGACGCCACTAGGACCTCCCTGATTTTTGCTGAAGAGTTTCGGGCATTTAAAAATCCAGCTTGATCTTTATGGATAATATTAACTAATATTTTTTGCAATCTTTGGGCAAGAATAGAGGTAAAGGTCTTATAATCAGAATTTAATAAGGTGATAGGCCTATACGACTCCTTCTGAAATGGATCCTTTCCTCCCTTAAGAATTAAGGTTGTGTAGGAAGCTGAGAAAGATTTTACCACTGTCCCTCCCTCAATATACATATGATTATATAGTTTGCAGAGATATGGTGTGATCTCAGCAGACAAGATTTTATAAAACTCACTGGGTAACCCATCTGGTCCAGAGGCTTTGTTTGGGGCCAGATTAGTAATGACTTTCTTAATTTCTTCTTCTGTTATTGGAGCGTTAAGAGTCTCAACTACTTCCTCAGAGATCTTGGGAAAAGAAATTTTATCCCAGAAGTCCTTCGCCTGAGCCAAATCTGAATTTCTAGAAACATAAATGTTTTGATAATATTTTACCATTTCTTCCACTATTTCCTCATGTTTAATAGCATATTTCCCCCCTATCAGTAGTTTCTCGATCAGTGAAGATTTTTTTTCACTTTTAACCAGATTGGCAAGCAATTTCCCAGATTTGTTTCCAAATCTGTATAGTTTTGACTGAAATTTTAGTTCTTTCTGGGTTTCTCGAAATAATACAAAGGCATCTTTATTACTCTTAGCTTCAGTATATTTAGCCCAGTTAGCTGAGTTCTGATCAAGAAGAAGTCGGTTATAAGCGTTAATAACTGCATTTGTTAATTCTTTCTCTCTCCTTTGAAGTTTTTTATTTAGCATGGCAGTGTAGGCAATAATTTCGCCTCTTAATACTGCTTTGGCTGCCTCCCAAAATAAAATGGGGCGATCTCTAAATTCTGAATTACACTCACTATAGTCATTAAACTTGGTTCTAAGCCAGTTCTTAAATTTGAGATCTGACGCTAAATAAGAAGGAAAAAAGAACCGTATAGACTTAGACCTTGGATGTTTAATCTGAAAATCTAGAGTAATTGGTCCATGATCTGATAAGGAGATAGGAAGGATTTTCGCCTTCACTTCAGATGTGCAAAGTCTTTCATCTATCAAGAAGAGATCAATCCTTGATAAGGTTTTATGGGCTTTCGAGTAACATGTATAGTCCCTGCTGTCCGGATTTTGTATCCGCCAGATATCTTTCATGCCTAGGTTCTGTGTAATTCTGGTAAATAATTTAGTTTCTAAGCTATCCCTCTTCTGCTTTTTCTGCTTTGTATTTTGCCTTGATCTGTCAAGGGGGCAGTGTGGAGCCATATTGAAGTCTCCTCCAATAATTAAATGGCCCTCCAAAACAGAAAAGATTTTAACCTGTAGCTGATTCCAAAACTCTGGATCAAGAGTATTAGGTGCGTATATATTACAAAGCGTGAAAACACGATTATCAATTTTTATTTTTAAAATTACTGATCTCCCCTCTGGATCTATCCCGGCATATAGTGTTTCTGCATTGATTCTTTTTCCTATAAGAACAGCCACCCCTCTCTTTCTCCCATGCCCTGGCGAAGCAATAACGTCCTTAACCCAAGCTGTTTTAAGCTTTGAAGCCTCCTCCAGGTTGAGGTGCGTTTCCTGGAGGAAAGCTATGTCTGTGTCCATTTTTCTTAGCTGGGTAAGAATTGCTTTCCTCTTTATGGGGGTAGAGATACCTCCAATGTTCCAGGATATCATTTTAAAGTTCGCCATGAGTTTTAGCTAGCAAAGGAGGAGGGACAAAGAAAGAGAATAAGTAAAAAAAAAAAAAAAAAAAAAAAAACACCACACATACACATATTACTAACATAATATTTAACACAAAAACTCTTTTGTATGAACTCATTCTTGCTCGGGGGAGTTCAGTTGACTCAAAAGTTTTTCTGCATCTTGTGCATTTTCGAAGAGATATGCCTTTCCTTTGACAAAAACCTTCAATTTCGAGGGGTAAATAATTAGGGCCTGGTACCCTTGTTGGATAAATTTAGAGCATGTTGGGGCCAAATGTTTTCTTTTAAAAGCTGTCTCCGCTGAGTAATCCTGAAATATAAGAATCCTGTTTTCTTTAAACATGATAGGTTGGTTTTTACGAAAGTTTTGCAGCAGGATTACTTTATCGTTAAAATTAAGCAGTTTAGCAATTACAGGTCTAGGTCTACTATTTCCTTTATTAACTGCTTGTAACTGCCCTATTCTATGTGCCCTTTCAACCACAATTTGAGGATAGCTGGGAGGGATTTTAAGAAGCTGCACCAGGGTCTCTGAGATAAAAGAGCATAAGTTTTCAGGTCGCTCTCCCTCGGGAACCCCAATAATGCGAATGTTATTTCGCCTAGCACGGTTTTCAAGATCCTCAATTTTCATCTGCATTTTAGTTAAGGAGACAACCGTGGTTTCTAAGCTTGAACCCTGTGCAGTAGTGAGGTCCTCGAGGTCAGATACTCTCTGCTCCACTTCATTAATTCTATTATTAAATTGTCTCATTTCCTGAGTTAGTAAAGCAATGTCATGTTTAATCTCCACCCTAAGGGAGTCAAATTTAGGATTTAAGGCCTCTGCGATATTCGTTACCAAAACTTGCATATTAGTGACTTCGTTAGTAGTAAGTATATTTAAGGGGGGTATCTGTGGGTCGATAGCAGGTTCTACGGTATTTTTGGTTCTTTTCTCTCTTGGTTTAGCCGCCATGGCTGGCGAAGGAGTCCGGGCGTGACTGTGGAGGAATGTATCCATATACGTGATAGGTAAGTGAATTAGACCAATCGAGGGGAAGAAAAAAAAAAAAAAAAAAAAAAAAGGGGACCGTGCCGCGTGAAGGGGAGTGAGGGAAAGGGGAAAAAAAAAAAAAAAAGGGGGGGAGTGATAATCAAAAACTCACAATATAGGGTAGTGAATAGTGAAGGATCTATGAGGAGGGAGTCACAGGACCAGCCACGGAATAGCCAACAATTTAGAGGAGTCAAGAAGGAGAAGGAGAAGAAAAGGAACCACCCTCTCTCCCCCCTGCCCCCTCCCCCCTTACTGCCTTTGTTTATACACTAAGTCCCTGGTAAAAAATAAAAGAGACATTCACCCTTCCAGGCAAATTTAAACCAGCCCCAGTAGGGAGAGAATGAATGTTTTCTTCCCTTACCCTAATACACTCCGCCACCTCCTTGCCTCCTTTTAGTCAGGCAAGAGGAAATATGTTTACAAAGGGAAAAAAAAAAAAACAGAGTCAGCCTCACAACAATGCAATATTAATTATTACCCTTAAAGAAGTCCAAACAAACAGGCGTATCAAATAAACCTATGATAGCAACAGGGAGTTATTTAAACACATAAACCAGCAGGGTTTAACAGCCTGAGTATTTAAACAGCAGAGTCAATGTATTATCTCAACTTCTTGCTAAGTGCAACTATTAATTCCAGAATTTTAAACAGGAAGACAATTTTGCTGCTCTCTTTTGCCTCTTCCTTCCACCTGCTAAACCTTGTGAAAATCCTATCTGAGAACTTCCACACAAATATTTAACAATTTAATAAGCACATTAGGTGCCTGACATAGAAGAAAAAAAAAAAAAAATTGAGAAGGGGGAAGAGGAGGCAAAAATAAAAAAAAAAAAAAAAAAAAACACAAAAGCAAAGCAGTTTAGCAAGATTAGGCAATGGCACACATTTTTCACATACGTTAAACAAAGTTATTATAACAACTATGCATTGTTTTAGATGGGTGGAGGGGGAAAAGAAGTTAGATAGTTAGGTTTTTCAGTTTTTCCCTTGCCCATACAATGTTGGTAGGATAATTAATTATATGTCCTGTATACCATAAGTACACTTTATTCACCAAAGTATCTTTAGGGCTGAAGCTAAAATACGCCTAGAAACCAGATCTTTGCTTTCCTATAGGTTTTAGCCCTTAGTTTATCTATACAAGATTCCTTACGTTTACCCACTCCTCATTAAAGATTGGATTTAATGTTAAAGTTCCTTAGACAGTTTTTGTTTCAGTGTGCCAGTTCACTGAGTTTCTTGACGAAATAACTTCTGAACAGTTTGTGTTGTATGAAGCTTTCCCTTCTGCTCAAGTATAGAGAGTGTTAAATTTTGTGTCTTACCTCCTCTTGTGCTGTCCGCCTGTAGTGTCAGAATGTTTGCTAAGGAGGCAATTATTTGGTTGCGTCTTGGCCCGCTCCAGGGCAGGCTGGTTCTCCTGCTGTTTGGTAAGGTGATCCTTGTTCCTGCTTCCACCGCCTATAGTTCCTCGCCTCCCCTCACGCAGCAACGGTGGGAGGGGAGGAGGACAGATCCAACCAGGTCACCAGAAAGAAAAAACCTGGGCCAGAAACCGAACCTCCGATCTCCCGTGAAGTACAGCCTGAGCCCGCCGCCTCCCACGCAGCACCGGTGGGGGAGGGGGGGACAGCCGCCGTCGCCGCTCAGAGACAGGTTCCTTGGTAGGGTTGGGGAGACCGCAAATGTTTCTATGCAAAATTATATTTGCTGTTTAAGCGCTGCAGGCGCGACAGCGACCAAGAGGGGCAGACACAGGCGGTGAATGTGCTGTGTTCGTCTAAATGTGGTAAGATGAGGGATAACGGATTTCCCACTTGCACAGCATTATCCAGTCCCTTCCGTCTTCCCTCTCACAGCCCCCACGGGAAAAAGAGGCAGCTGCTACCTTGAGCCAGGTAATTGAAAAAAGGAAGCTGTTTGCTCCGTTAAGCTTGATTGTCAGACCGGGTGAAGGTACCGGTCTTGCTTGGGTGGTTTGTTATACCATCTCAGTGGGTTGGCTTTCCACCGACATAGGTTCCAGAGCTGTTGTAGCACACTATCCTTGAAGCACCTCACGAGTGGGGTATGGCGCGAGAATTCACCGCCAAAGGCTACAGGACTGGAGGTGAGAGCTCAGCTACACCTGTCTGCTCCTCCTCCACCGGAACCTCCCCAAGAAATATCATTTTAAACAACTTTCCAAATTACTTCTTGCTAATTTGCTTTGTTCCCTTGGTATTGTTTGCTGAAAAGCATATCTAGGTAGGCTCCGGAGCTGGTAGTTAGCTGCTGATTGGTGGCTGTACATATATGCCTCTTGTTATTGGCTTACCAATGTGTTCAGTTAGCTCCCAGTAGTGCATTGCTCTCAATTTAACAAAGGATAATAAAAGAATAAAGCAATATTGATAATAGAAGTAAATTGGAAAGTTGTTTAAAAAATGTCTGTTCTGAGGGGGCGTGTCCAAGCAGCGTTCTGAATAGGACGCACACTCTGAGAGCTCTGAGCAGAGATTCCGATAATCTGCCAATTATCGATTTGTATCAGCTAGAAAACCGGCAAATACCACAGAGACATTGCAGTACTGTCACTGGTGACTTTAAATATCGTTTTCTCGTTGTTTAAATGACGCTGAGACTTCAGATTGGAACCTAAGGCCTAAGGTGGCAGCCGCATACTAGGCATTCACCCCCCCCCCCCCCCGGGAAGAGCCGGGTTATCAGTGCTGCCAGGGTTCCTGGCTTACTGAACCTCTTCAAATCCTAACACCGCTTTGACCTTAACTGGGCTTATCACTAAGATTGAACAGAAGCTGTTCTTTTCACTCCACTATCACAGTACAACTGAGAGCCTCCCGCTTCCCGGAGCAGCCACCTATACCAAAACACTTTGAAAGAAGGGAGAATCATAAAGAGAATATGGAAATGCAACATAGCAGATGCCTTGCAAACCTAGAGAGACTCATGGAATCGCTCATGGAGAGAGCCCCATTTGATCACCTCATGGCTAAATTGGGTCACGCTGCCATACAAATCAAAGCTACTGAAGAAGATGAGAGATCTGCTGGCCAAAATGGCGCTGAGAAAGTAATGCACATTGCAGACGCAGCGCACCCACATCGGGACTCTTCTCTGCCCGCTCACGGCACCTTTTGGCCAACTGCACCACACCGCATCAGGAAATCCTTGCTGGCCCATAGTAGCCCACCCGTCAATGACATCGTACATAGGAGTGAGCCCCCACATGTAAAGAGCTTCCACACGGCCTTCACACTACCAAGCCTACCGGACCGGAGCGAGAGTCAATGCCGGACCTCGACTACAGAATGTAAATACATAATCAACGAGCACCTGGAGGGGGCCCGAGCAGCTATGAGAGTGGAGCCATCGGACTTCTTACCGCATAATATCCAGATGGCTGTGGACCAGAGGGGTCACGGAGGAAGGCTTGGGGATTTGACCGATTGCTATGACTTTGTGCAGCTTGGTCCCCCATTTGATCAACTCTGCACTGGCAAATTGAATGAACTCACATGGAGACAGACTTGGATAGAGAGATCCACCCTGAAAGCACTGCTGACTTTTCCGGACTTGAGATATTATGATCAGGCAATAACGGGGGGCTGATGCGGCCTTAACTTAATATTGGGGCCATTGGACCCCAGTGGTGGGCTCATTGATAATTAATTAAAAGGTTAATATGTTCTGTTGCATGTTTGTTACGCAATTTATTCAGATTAGTTGGCGGACCTCAATGTTATAAGGCTAGTATTTTGGCAATAACAATCCCCTCCTAGCAATAGCTCTTTTTAGACAGTAAAGGGATAACCGTAATGACGATATGATAAAGCACCTCCTGTCTATTAGCATCTTGAAATGTTATGTTTAAATTTCTGCCCGTAGAAAAATCTGAGAGCTCAGTTTTGGTCCATATCTTAACTATAACCTATTGTTTTGTTTTTCTCTTGTTCTTGTTTTGTCATTGTTTTTAAATGTTCACTACAAATAACCCCCATAACACTACACATTTCTGGGGTCCAAGAGAGACCCGTCCAAAACGCAGGGGTAAAATTGAGGATAAATTACCAATGCTCATGGCTTTGTTCTGTATCCTAATTTCTTTTGTATGTTAATATATTATGCATCTCGCTAGAAAAGATAAGTGAGGGGTTATCCATGTGACATACCTTCAGTTTTCATAAAAATGCGCCCCAGTATATCATTGCTAATTGTTATAGCGAGCTATATGAGTATTGCACAATTATAGCAGTTGCATGGCTCTAACAATATTCTGTAACATTTATATTGCACCCCATGTTTCTTTGCATCTTGTTGTAAAACCTCATGTTTTTCTAATAAAGCTCTTTGAAAATTAAAAAAAAAAAAAAAAAAAAAATGTCTGTTCTATCTGAATCATGCCAAAAAAATGTTGTGTTTCAGTTCCCTTTAATGCTCATTGCCTGATACTGCAGCTCTATGGGCAGATAGAAACACACCTGCACTAGCCCGACAAGAAAACATGTGCTTTGTTTAGCGCTAGACGTGATGCGTTGTTCATTTTTAGTTTGACAAACAAATAACAAAGTTGAAATATTTTGTCTGAAATTTGTGAATGTAAATTGTAATGATAAAGTGCCGGTTTTTAAAAATTAGATTAAAAACAGGGGCACTTTAATTCATCAAAATTTACATTTCACTTGTGTATTGAAAATACTTACCTTTTAATCTTCACAGCCGCTGCATTGTTTCCTCCGCCCGTCGCAAAGCCTTTCCTGGGTCTAAAATGAGGAATCCGGCTTTCTCCAATCACGGCGTTGAATCAGACACTGATTCCCCTGGGGGGAAGCCGTGATTGGAGGATGACCGATCCATCATTTCTGACGTAGGAAGAGGCTTGCAACGACCAGGGGAAGCTGGAGCGGCTGTCAAGAGTAAAAGGTAAGTATTTTTTCACAACAGAAGTGAAATGTAAATTTTGATGAATTAAAGTGCCCCTGTTTTTAATCAAATTTTTAAAAACTGGGCACTTTATAATCAAAATTTACATTCACTTTAATACCGGAAACGAACATTCATTCATGTTTTAGGTTTCTCTATAAATGTTGTACGCGTTCATTTATCACTTTACGTTCATGAGTAAATGTTGTACAAAATATTTCTACTTTGTTATTAAAATAATGACTACAAGCTAATTTCTGACACGCCCCCCCCCCCCCGCCAAAAATAAATAATATATATATATATATATATATATTTCTTCCCCCATTCAGATGAAACAGGAAGTGCAACATCTCTTTACAACAGTGTACAACAGTGTACTAACCCAACCTACAAGTTATATTGAATATGAATAACAACTTCAGCTGAAACAGTTTACAATGTTTGACACACGATTGCTCATTAAATTCTGGCTTCACAGATATATAGATCATAAAGCACATACCTTGGGGATTCTGTCAGAGACACACGAAAGTCAAAATTAAACTTTTAAGAGACATGAAACACAATTTCTTTTCATGATTTAGAAAGAGCATGTCATTTTAAACAACTTTCCAATTACCTTATTTTATCTAATTTGCTTCATTCTCTTGCTATCCTTTGTGGAAAAGCATACCTAGGTAGGCTCAGTATCTGCTGATTGGTGGCTACAAACCTCCATAATCCCACTAAACCTTCTTCCTTTTGATATTAACCTCCTGCAACAAATACCTATCAGAAAAAAATCTACGCTATTATCTTCCTAAGTGCACAACTCTGATTACTAACCCCCTTCACTATTAACCACTTGGTATTTTAGCTGTTAATGGCGGTTATGGGGCATTAGTGGTAGATTATTGCATTGGGGTTGTGGCACTTTAGGGGGTTAATAATAGGATTGCGGAGGTACAGGGGTTAATAGTGGTTTGGGGTGTTGTTGCCGTTAAGGGATTAATAATTGTTAGGGTTGTTAGTAAGAAGGGAGTTATTGTCATGGAGGGATATGGTGGCTTAGTGGTTAATAGTGTGATAGGCTGTAAAGGAAATAAGCTTTATTTATGGATTTATTATTATTTCTCTGCTTTCATTAGATAATGCACTTTGTTTGCATTAGCACAATTTATACTGCTCTCAAAATCATCAAAAACTAACCAAAAACTTAAATTACAATATTAAACAACAAAGACAATGTCATATTATATTATTAAATACATTTTATTTATTTTCAATTAAAATTATATTTCATTTCTTTCCTAAGATATGGCGAGTCCAAGGCTTGAGTAATTACTGTTGGGAATATCACTCTTGGCCAGCAGGAGGCGGCAAAGAGCACCACAGTTAAACTGTTAAGTATCACTCCCTTACCCACAACCCCCAGTCATTCTCTTTGCCTTCGGTGCATGGAGGAGGTGAAGATTTAAGTGTCTGAAATTTTTTTTTTATTTAATCTACAAGCAAGTTTTGGGATATAGCCGTATTCCACGTCATTCCTTGCAGTCGGCAGTGGTGGCTTTAAAGCAGTTAGGAACTTGTAAAGTGGTACTTACTGAGTTTTCCTTACAATTGCTGCCCAAGTTTAGAAAGCCAGAGTTGGCTACTCTGTTATTTCTTTTTCAAAGGTCTCTGTGAAGAACTGTGTCTTCTCATACCTTGTAACTGTCTACATGCCAGACAGCGGAGCAGGCAAGTGCTTTTTCTTCCAGTTAGGGAGACCATGCACTTAACAAATTTAAAAAACTGCTTTTTTTATTGGGCAATAGATAATCCTGTTGTATGGGTTACACTGGGGCATGAAGCAGGCACTGTAGCATGTGTGAGTAACATTCAAAAACTCTTTTAAAAAGAAAGGGTAAAATGTTTTTATTAGGCTTTATTTTCTGACACATATTTACTTGATAAAACAAAAGTTTAAACTGAAAGTAAGGCTGAATTTTCTATTTCAGCAGCTTATTTATTTCCCCTTTGCTTTAAAATAAAAAAAGCAACATTTTAAACTGTCAGGTTTGAAAAAAACAGTTATTTCTGGTACTCAGTGTACCAGGAAGCTATTTTTAGTGCCTCTCTGTGTCGCAGCATAACGTTTCTGAGGAAAAAGTTTTTTTTCTCAATTTCTGGGTAATCCGGTCTTAATTGGTAGCTGTAAGGCAACTCGGTAATTGAGGTGTGGGGTTGCCTGAGGGGTATTTTAGAGGTTTATTTGATGCTTATTAAATGTTTATTCTTAACTTTTTCTCACATAATTTTAGCTGGGGATAGATCCTAATTTGGGATAAAATGTAAAGTGACTTTTTCCTTGGCTTATTTTAATTGAATATTAAAATCTTTGAAACTTATCTGTACAAGTTTATTTACTGTTTCACAACATGTCTGATATGAATCAAGAACCTGCTCTCATGAATTCATGCTTATTATGTTTAGATGCACAAATTGCAGCTCCTATGCAATTTTGTTCTTCATGTGTCAAGAAAACCTTGCAAAATAAAGTTAACATTTTTGAGTCTAATGTCTCTCAAGATGATGCTGTTAAAATAATACCTCAGCTTACTCCTGCTACATCCCAAGCCTTAATGGCGTCACATGCAGTGCCCTGCGGTTCCTCTATAAGTCCTAGTGGAGTTTATTTAAAAGCATAAATTGCTGCCCAAGTATCTTTAGCGGTATCTGCACCATTAGCTGCCATTCCCAGATTACAGGGAAATGCAAGAGGAAATCTAGAAATTCAGAAAGTAAGGTGCCTGTCCTCAGTTCTGCTTCCCAAGTTGCCCTTTCCCATAAGTCTGATGAGGAAGATACATCGGGACTTTCTGAGGGTGAAATCTCCGATTCGGACGTATAATTCCTTCTTCTGAGACTGAGCTGGTATCCTTCAGATTTAAGCTTGAACACCTTCGTGTATTGTTAAAGGAGGTTTTAGCTACTTTAGATGACTCCGATACCCCTGTTGTTGTCACTCCTAAGAAATCGAGTAAACTTAAAAGGGACACTGAACCCAATTTTTTTTCTTTTGTGTTTAAGATAGAGCATGCATTTTTAAGCAACTTTCTAATCTACTCCTATTATCAATTTGTCTTCGTTATCTTGATATCTTTATTTGAAAAACAAGGCATCTAAGCTCATTTTTGTTCAGAACCCTGGACAGCACTTGTCTATTGGTGGGTGAGTGTAGTCACCAATCAGCAAGAACATTCCAGGTTGTTCACCAAAAATGGGCCGGCATCTAAACTTACATTCTTGCATTTCAAATAAAGATACTAAGAGAATGAAGAAAATTTGATAATAGGAGTAAATTACAAAGTTGCTTAAAAAATTGCATGCTCTATCTGAATCAAGAAAGAAAAAATGTGGGTTCAGTGTCCCTTTAATTGTTTCTTTGATGAACCTTCAACTTCAGAGGTTTTTCCTGTGCCGGACTGTGCTAGGGAGATTATCTCACAGGAATGGGAGAAACCAGGGGTGTCTTTTTCCCCGTCTCCCATTTTTAAGAAAATGTTTCCTGTCGAGGACATCATTAAAGACCCTTGGTATACTGCACCCAAAGTTGAAGGGTCCATTTCCACTCTGGCTAAGAGAACCACTATTCCTATTGAGGATAACTGCTCTTTTAAGGATTAGATGGACAAGAGGCTGGAGGGTAATTTGAAAAAGATTTATGTTCATCAAGGTCTCCAATGGCAACCTGCGGTGTGTATTGCCACTGTAACTAATGCAGCATCTTATTGGTTCAACGCCTTATTGGATTCTCTTCAAGTAGAGACTTCCTTGGATGAAATTCAAGATAGGATTAAAGCTCTTAAATTGGCCAATTCTTTTATTGCAGATGCCATTTTACAGGTAGGAGCTAAAGAAATCCTGGTCTGCGGACGTTTCCTCTAAAGTCAAGCTTCTGGCGATTCCTTACAAGGGCAAAATCTTGTTTGGACCCGGTTTAGAAGAAAGTATCTCTGATATTATGGGTGGAAAAGGGTATTTTCTACACCAAGATTAGAAGAATAGGCCTAAAGGACATCAGAGTAATTTTCGTTCCTTTCGTAACTTCAGAGGAAAGCCTTTCCCTTCTTCTTCCAAGCAGGAACAATCCGAGTCTTCTTGGAAACCCAATCAGTCTTGGAACAAGGAGAAACAATCAAAAAAAACCTGCAGCTGATTCCAAATCAACATGAAGAGTTTGGCCCCCGATCCGGGATCAAATAAGGTGGGGGGCAGACTTTCTCAGTTTTCTCAAGCCTGGATACGAGATGTCCCAGATCCCTGGACATAGTATACCAGGGTTACAAAATTGGAATTCAAGACTTTTCCTCCCAGAGGCAGATTCCTTCTCTCAAGATTATCTGCAGACCAGATAAAGAGAGAGGCGTTCTTGAAATGTATACAACATCTTTCCTCCATGGGAGTGATAGTTCCAGTGCAGGAACAGGGTCTCGGGTTCTACTCCAACCTATTTGTGGTTCCCAAAAAAGAGGGAACTTTCCATCCCATTCTAGACTTGATGTTTATCAGATTCCAGTCAGACAACATAACCTATGTGGCTTACATAAATCCCCAGGGAGGAACTTGGGAGTTCATTAGCCATGAAGGAGGTTACTCTGATTCTTCAGTGGGCTGAGACCCATAATTGCTGTCTGCCATCCACATTCCAGGAGCAGACAACTGGGAAGCAGATTTTCTGAGCAGACAGACTTTTCATCCCGGTGAGTGGGAACTCCATCCGGAGGTGTTTTCCAGCTTAGTCCTCAAATGGGGGGTGCCGGAGTTAGATCTCATAGCGTCCTGTCAGAATGCCAAGCTTCCAAGGTATGGTTCAAGGTCAAGAGATCTGCAGGCCGTTCTGATAGATGCTCTGGCGGCTCCTTGGGTTTTCAGGTTGGCATACCCGTTTCCTCCGTTTGCTCTCCTTCCACGAGTCATTGCTCGTATCAAACAGGAGAGGGCGCCTGTGGTTCTAATTGCCCCTGCATGGCCTCGCAGGATCTGGTTTACAGACCTAGTGGAGATGTCATCTCTCCCACCTTGGAGACTACCTCTGAGGAAGAACCTCCTGATTCAGGGTCCCTTCCTTCATCCAAATCTTGTTTCTCTGAAGCGTCATTGAGACCATGATTCAGGCTCGCAAGCCTGTTACTAGAAAGATGCGTAAATATCTTTATTGGTGTGAATCCAAGGGCTACTATTGGAGTAGAATTAGAATTCCTAGAATTTTTTTTTTTTTTTTTTTAAAGACTGTTTTTATTGATTTTTGAACAAAAGTTGTGCAAAGCTTTGAAAGAGGCAGGTATCAGTAATCAATAAAACAAAAACAAACAAAAATATAACAAACGAAAAATAAAAAGACAAAAGTTGACAATAGTTATTTGACATTAGACTCATCAGTCAATCATGGTTACAAAAGCAGAGGCACAACAACGTTACAGAAGGAGAGATATATAGGTGTAAACCTGGTGCTATCGGGGAGCCAGGGGGGTTGCAGTTGGCGGGGTAGTTGTGGCATTGGATGAACTTTCAAATTTATCTCTTATATAAGATTCCCATAGGATTTTAATTTCAAAGTACACATCTAGACGTCTAGTTTTCATATAGTGATACTCTTCCAGATTTAACACAGTTTGGCATTGAGCAATCCATTGCGCTAGGGAGGGGGTTGAGGATGTTTTCCAATTTTTTACTATTAAAGTATTACCAGAGGATCTCTAGTAATTTCGGGGCTTAAGATGGTAGATGTTTCCTTTATCACTTCTGCCCAGAAGGGAACGATGTGCGGGCATTGCCACCATATGTGCGACATCGTTCCCGTCTGGGAGTGAAATCTCCAGCATACGTTACTAGTTTTGCTAAATAATTTATGACACCTAGCTGGGGTGAGATACCACCTATGTATTAGTTTAATATTCATTTCGAGCATTCTACAGGAGATGGAAGTCTTAGTAATGGTGGAGAATATTCGGGTAGCCTCTGGAGGGCCAATAGTCAATCCTAGTTCATGTTCTCATCTGTCTATATAATAAGGGGATTGACCCGGGAGTTGGTTTTGTAAGAGGGCATACATGCGGGATAAAGCGTGAGTTACTGGGTTATTCTTACAGCATAAAGATTCAAACTAGGTAGGAGTTCTCATTATATTTTTCCTATCTGGATGACTGATTATGTATGAGCGGCATTGGTATAGTTTAAACCAATCTTGGAGGAAGGAAAACCCATTATTTTTTAGTTCCTCAACAGTATACCATCTCTGTTCATTGCCTAATTGATATGCCATTAGGGCTCTATGATTTTTTTTTAGTAGCATGGCCGATAAGAATTCCTAGAATTTTATCTTTTCTTCAGGAAGGCCTGGAGAAGGGTCAGATTTATGCTTTATCACTTTTACTACATAAACGTTTGGCGGATGTGACAGATGTGCAATCTTTTTGTCAGGCCTTGGTCAAAATCGGGCCTGTCTTTAACCTTGTTCTTAAGTTTTACTGCTGGCTCCGTTTGAGTCATTGCATTCCATAGACATTAAGTTGTTATCTTGGAAGGTTTTGTTTCTTGTTGCTATCTCTTTTGCTCGAAGAGTCTCGGAACTCTTAGCTCTGCAGTGTGATTCCCCTTATCTTATTTTTCATGCCGATAAGGCGGTTCTTCGTACTAAGTTAGGTTTCCTTCCTAAGGTTGTTTCTAATAGAAATATCAATCAGGAAATTATTGTTCCCTCTCTTTGTCCTAATCCTTCTTCTTCCAAAGAACGTTTGTTACACAATTTGGATGTCGTACGTGCTCTTTTTTTCCCCAGTCCTCTGCCCTCTTTGTCTGTTTCTCGGGGAAACATAAAGGTCAGAAAGCTACTGCTCTTTCTTTTTGGTTTCGAAGTATAATTAGTTTGGCTTATGAGACTGCTGGACAGCAGCCTCCTGAGAGAATTACGACTCATTCCACAAGAGCCGTTTCCTCTTCTTGGGCTTTCAAAAATGAAGCTTCTGTGGAACAAATTTGTAAGGCTGCAACTTGGTCTTCTCTACATACTTTTTTCAAAATTTTACAAATTTGATACTTTTGCCTCGACTGAGGCTTCTTTTGAGAAAAAGGTTCTTCATGCGGTGGTGCCTTCTGTTTGGGACTGCCTGTCTTGTCCCTCCCTATTTATCCATGTCCTCTAGCTTGGGTATTGGTTCCCAACAGTAATTACTCAAGCCGTGGACTCACCATATCTTAGGAAAGAAAAACAAAATGTATGCTTACCTGTTAAATTTAATTATTTCCAGATATGGTGAGTCCACGGCCCCACCCTTTATTTTAAGACAGTTGTTCTTTTGACTATAACCTCAGGCACCTCTACAAATTTTGTTACTCCTTTTTCTCAATTTCCCTTAGGTCGACTGACTGGGGGTTGTGGGTAAGTGGAGTGATATTCCCAACTGTAATTACTCAAGTCGTGGACTCACCATATCCGGAAGAAAGACATTTATCAGGTAAGCATAAATTTAGTTTTGTTTTATTCTCAGCTGCTATTTCTTTATGTAAAGTAAGTGCTGTGATAGGTGCTCTCTCTCTCTCGCTTGGATAATAATATATGACAGTACTAACTTCATAATCGATACCATTATTATATAATAAGTGGTTGAACTCATTTTATCACAGTTACACTGAGAGTGCCTAAAACAATGAAGAAAGCAATGACACTCCAGCTGACCCTTTTATTGTCCTGTACTTTATCATCTACAGCAATAAAATATTACTCAAACCTTATATAACCAATTATAAAAAAAAAGATACGCAGTGTCATCTCAGCACTCTCTTTCATATCCTGATAAAAGGGCTTAGTTGTCCTCTGGAGGAATTATTAACTAATGACTTAGCATCGATTTATCATCCCATCCCCCCTGTCCGCCCAGCTTCTCTTCTGGCGGGTAGCAATCTGTTGCCCGCATTTACCATTGCACACGAGCGCTCCTGTGCGCTCCTGTTCATCCCCGCCCCCTGCCCATGAATAGCCAATCATTCATGGGCAGGAGCTGTCAATCTCCCCGGTCTCTTCCAAAAGGTGGAGAACAGGGCAGGGAAGCAGTGGTCTCATGACCTGCAGTCAAATGGGAGAGCAAGGCTTGATAAATCAGCTCAATATGTTATAAAATAAAAATACATGAATTGTTGCTGAAAATGGTAATTGAAAAATTACACACATTTAAAGGAACAGTCAAGTCCAAAAAAAACTTTCATAATTCAGCTAGGGCAGTAATTTTAAACAATTTTCCAATTTACTTTTATCACTAATTTTGCTTTGTTCTCATGGTATTCTTAGTTGAAAACTAAACATAGGAGGTTCATAAGCTAATTTCTTAGACCTTGAAGGCCACCTCTGCATTTGACAGTTTTTCACCACTAGAGAGTGTTAGTTCATGTGTTTCATATAGATAACATTGAGCTTATGCATGTGAATTTACTGAGGAGTGAGCACTGATTGGCTAAAATGCAAGTCTGTCGAAAGAACTGAGATAAGGGGGCAGTGTGCAGAGGATTAGATACAAGGCAATCACAGAGGTAAAACGTGTATTATTATAACTGTGTTGGTTATGCAAAACTAAGGAATGGGTAATTGAGGAATTATCTATCTTTTAAAACAACAAAAATTCTGGTGTTGACTGTCCCTTTAAGAAAATAAGCACAAATGTGCTATGTTATGTTACATTGTAAATAAAACAAAGTTTACTTAATACCAACATTTGATACTTATAGTAACATACCACAGAAACCACCATTATATAGTTTTGGTCATTAGAACATACAAATGGAATACAATGATTAAAAGAAATCACAAGTTTAATTGGCCACTAAAGACAAAATTAAAGAGTAGAGGTTGGGGATAATATTTGATACGCCAGCATCAAGTACCAGCCATAAACGACGGTAAAGTCAAAGTTAAACTTTACTGATTTAGATAGAACATGCAATTTTAAACAACTTTCCATTTTACTTTGTTTCTCAAACTGGCTTTGTTGTTTTGTAATCCTTTGTTGAAGAGTGATCCTAGGTAGGTTTAGGAGCAATAAAGCGCTATTAGGACCTAGGTGAACAAAACGGGTGAGCCCATGACAAAAGCCATATACGTGCAATCATCAGCTAGCTCTCAAGAATGCATTGCTGCTTCTAAGCCTACCAGAGTATGTTTTTAAACAAAGGACACCAGGAAAAATAAGTTTAATAATAGAAATAAGCTATTTAAGATTGCATGCTCTAATTCATAAAAGTTTAATTTTGAATTTACTGTCTTTTAAAATGCACATCTTTGTGTCATGGCCCATTGTGCTTTGGTCCTGCAGACTAGAGATGGCAAGTAGTGTGTCATAACACTGTGCACTGTACTGAAAGCAGCATCTGAAGACTAGATCTGAGCAGATTAGCTCTCCTTCCTGCTTGCATCTACTGTAGACAGTACAGTATACATGACTTGCCATATACTGCTAAATCCATAGACTATAATAACAAATCATCAGTAGCCCTCCTCCCTGCTTGCATCTACTGTAGCCAACACTGTATAATAATTACTTGTCATTACACTCTATGGATTTAGCAGTATATAACAAATCATCAGTAGCCCTCCTTCCTGCTTGCATCTACTGTAGACAGTACAGTATACATGACTTGCCATATACTGCTAAATCCATAGACTATAATAACAAATCATCAGTATCTCTCCTTCCTGCTTGCATCTACTGTAGCCAGTACGGTATACATGACTTGCCATATACTGCTAAATCCATAGACTATAATAACAAATCATCAGTAGCCCTCCTCCCTGCTTGCATCTACTGTAGCCAGTACGGTATACATGACTTGCCATATACTGCTAAATCCATAGACTATAATAACAAATCATCAGTAGCCCTCCTCCCTGCTTGCATCTACTGTAGCCAACACTGTATAATAATTACTTGTCATTACACTCTATGGATTTAGCAGTATATAACAAATCATCAGTAGCCCTCCTTCCTGCTTGCATCTACTGTAGACAGTACAGTATACATGACTTGTCATATACTGCTAAATGCATAGACTATAATAACAAATCATCAGTATCTCTCCTTCCTGCTTGCATCTACTGTAGACAGTACAGTATACATGACTTGTCATATACTGCTAAATGCATAGACTATAATAACAAATCATCAGTATCTCTCCTTCCTGCTTGCATCTACTGTAGACAGTACAGTATACATGACTTGCCATATACTGCTAAATGCATAGACTATAATAACAAATCATCAGTATCTCTCCGCCCTGCTTGCATCTACTGTAGACAGTACAGTATACATGACTTGTCATATACTGCTAAATCCATAGACTATAATAACAAATCATCAGTATCTCTCCTTCCTGCTTGCATCTACTGTAGACAGTACAGTATACATGACTTGCCATATACTGCTAAATCCATAGCCTATAATAACAAATCATCAGTATCTCTCCTTCCTGCTTGCATCTACTGTAGACAGTACAGTATACATGACTTGCCATATACTGCTAAATCCATAGACTATAATAACAAATCATCAGTAGCCCTCCTCCCTGCTTGCATCTACTGTAGCCAACACTGTATAATAATTACTTGTCATTACACTCTATGGATTTAGCAGTATATAACAAATCATCAGTAGCCCTCCTCCCTGCTTGCATCTACTGTAGCCAGTACAGTATACATGACTTGTCATATACTGCTAAATCCATAGACTATAATAACAAATCATCAGTATCTCTCCGCCCTGCTTGCATCTACTGTAGACAGTACAGTATACATGACTTGCCATATACTGCTAAATCCATAGCCTATAATAACAAATCATCAGTAACTCTCCTTCCTGCTTGCATCTACTGTAGACAGTACAGTATACATGACTTGCCATATACTGCTAAATCCATAGCCTATAATAACAAATCATCAGTATCTCTCCGCCCTGCTTGCATCTACTGTAGACAGTACAGTATACATGACTTGCCATATACTGCTAAATCCATAGACTATAATAACAAATCATCAGTAGCAGCCCTCCTCCCTGCTTGCATCTACTGTAGCCAACACTGTATAATAATTACTTGTCATTACACTCTATGGATTTAGCAGTATATAACAAATCATCAGTATCTCTCCGCCCTGCTTGCATCTACTGTAGCCAACACTGTATAATAATTACTTGTCATTACACTCTATGGATTTAGCAGTATATAACAAATCATCAGTAGCCCTCCTCCCTGCTTGCATCTACTGTAGCCAACACTGTATAATAATTACTTGTCATTACACTCTATGGATTTAGCAGTATATAACAAATCATCAGTAGCCCTCCTTCCTGCTTGCATCTACTGTAGCCAGTACAGTATACAAGACTTGCCATATACTGCTAAATCCATAGACTATAATAACAAATCATCAGTATCTCTCCGCCCTGCTTGCATCTACTGTAGACAGTACAGTATACATGACTTGCCATATACTGCTAAATCCATAGCCTATAATAACAAATCATCAGTATCTCTCCGCCCTGCTTGCATCAGATCTACTGTAGACAGTACAGTATACATGACTTGCCATATACTGCTAAATCCATAGACTATAATAACAAATCATCAGTAGCCCTCCTCCCTGCTTGCATCTACTGTAGCCAACACTGTATAATAATTACTTGTCATTACACTCTATGGATTTAGCAGTATATAACAAATCATCAGTAACTCTCCTCCCTGCTTGCATCTACTGTAGACAGTACAGTATACATGACTTGTCATATACTGCTAAATCCATAGCCTATAATAACAAATCATCAGTATCTCTCCTTCCTGCTTGCATCTACTGTAGACAGTACAGTATACATGACTTGGCATATACTGCTAAATCCATAGCCTATAATAACAAATCATCAGTAACTCTCCTTCCTGCTTGCATCTACTGTAGACAGTACAGTATACATGACTTGTCATATACTGCTAAATCCATAGCCTATAATAACAAATCATCAGTATCTCTCCTTCCTGCCGGCATCTACTGTAGCCAGTACGGTATAAATTTTACTTGTGCAGCGGCAAAATCAGGACGAATTTATCAGAACGAATATTCTGAAAAATTAGGTTTCTGAATATTTGTCTGCTGCACTATTCTGTATTCATTTGTTTCAAATAAAATGAACATTGAATATTCATGGAACATTAAGATTTGTTTTTATAAACAAATATAAATGTTTCTTTGCTAGAGGTGAAAGAGTTCACCTGTAGCTGCCTTACATCTAGCTCGCTGCAGAGCCGCATTAATCCCGACCCTTCTTCGCAGAGCCCCCAGCGCACTTATAGGAGGTTTAGGGCGGCGAATCGCAGAGCCTGCGTTAAAGGACCTTCCCCTTTAACGCAGGCTCTGGGATCCGCCGTGCTAAGCCTCCTATTATCGTGGCCTGGGGCACTGTGAATAAGAGTCGGATTAGCGAGATAAGTATTTAACCTTTTAAAGTAAACAAATTAATACTGACAAATTTCATCAATTTTTGTTTGTTTTCTTTAAATCAGTTAGTGCATTCGTTTCATGAAAATTAAATAAATATCTGTGTTCTCATTACAAATTCACATTCATAACAAAACAAATGCACAAGCCTAATGACTTGCCATATCCTGCTAAATGCATAAACACTATGACAACAGATCATGGGGAAAAATATAGAAAACCGGTTTACAGCTTGTTCATAATCTGATACTTAGCATTATCTCTGTCCTGTATATCACATTCAAACATTAACCAGCGCACGTCACACAGACCCAGCTGCTCTTTGTTTGCAGGTTAAAGGCACAAAATAGTTGTTAAAATACTTCTTCATTATTGCCCAAATCTGTTAAAAAAAAAAAAAAAAAAAAAAGACCCCTATATAGACAAAGAGGGTCACACTTAGCTACAAATGAGATAATTTCCAGGGCAACAGCGATCACCTTACACCTTTATTAATCTTTGTTATGGCATTTTATCTATAAACTATCCCACTCTACCAATTAAAGGGATAATAATCATTAGATATGTGCACTCTGTAGTTTTGTTCACTGCCAAATACAGAAGAAGGCGGCTGCTCGCGGCATTGCGAAATTTACCATTGTGCAAGATATTTGCTCCCTGCTCCCGTGCAGTCAATTACACTAGAGCAGGTTATGTCAATCACCCTAAAATTAGCTAGTGTTAGGGTGATTGGTCTCATCACCCCTGAGATTGGTGGAGAGGGAAAAGTAGCAGTTTCTGCTTTTATACATATGCGGCAGCAGACTCACTTCCATATATATAGCACAAAAAGCTGTGAATGCAGCTTCATAAATTGACCCCATGTAGTAGATTCCATCGGAAACACAAAGAGTCATAATGTAGTAGATTGCATCAGAAACACAAAGAGTCATAATGTGGTAGATTACATCAGAAACACAAAGTCATAATGTAGTAGATTCTATCAGAAACACAAAGTCATAATGTAGTAGATTCCATCAAAAACACAAAGAGTCAAAATGTAGTAGATTCCATCAGAAACACAAAGAGTCATAATGTAGTAGATTCCATCAGAAACACAAAGAGTCATAATGTAGTAGATTCCATCGGAAACACAAAGAGTCATAATGTAGTAGATTCCATCAGAAACACAAAGAGTCATAATGTAGTAGATTCCATCGGAAACACAAAGAGTCATAATGTAGTAGATTGCATCAGAAACACAAAGTCATAATGTAGTAGATTCCATCAGAAACACAAAGTCATAATGTAGTAGATTCCATCAAAAACACAAAGAGTCAAAATGTAGTAGATTCCATCAGAAACACAAAGAGTCATAATGTAGTAGATTCCATCAGAAACACAAAGAGTCATAATGTAGTAGATTCCATCAGAAACACAAAGAGTCATAATTTAGTAGATTCCATCAGAAACACAAAGATTTATAATGTAGTAGATTCCATCAGAAACACAAAGATTTATAATGTAATAAATTCCATCAGAAACACAAAGATTTATAATGTAGTAGATTCCATCGGAAACACAAAGATTTATAATGTAGTAGATTCCATCGGAAACACAAAGAGTCATAATGTAGTAAATTCCATCAGAAACACAAAGAGTCATAATGTAGTAGATTCCATCAGAAACACAAAGAGTCATAATGTAGTAGATTCCATCGGAAACACAAAGAGTCATAATGTAGTAGATTCCATCAGAAACACAAAGAGTCATAATGTAGTAGATTCCATCAGAAACACAAAGAGTCATAATGTAGTAGATTCCATTAGAAACACAAAGAGTCATAATGTAGTAAATTCCATCGTAAACACAAAGAGCCGTGTTTAAGTTGCGGCGGCGCTCATACGAAGAGGATCCTCCACACTCCATGGCTCCGCGGTTGCCGGTCCTGCTCCGCACTTATCTCCGCTACGCGCAGGCTTGGTCCTGGATGAAAAGGAAGTGGTACCTGCTTGGAAGAAGAATTCACCGCCGGACTTTAGGAACAGTGAGTACCTATATGGGGGTTAGATTTAGAATTTTTTTTTTTTTTTTTTTAGGATTAGGGATTTATTGGGCACTCTTAAAAGAGCTTAATGCTATTTTAAAGGGCAATACCCACACAAATGCCCCTTTAGGGGCAATGGGTAGTTTAGGATTTTTTAGTGTTAGGTTTTTTTATTTTGGGGTTGGGGGTTTTACTGTTAGAGGGGGACTTAGTGTTTTTTAAAGGTAAAAGAGCTGTTTAACTTAGGGCAATGCCCTACAAAAGCCCTTTTAAGGGCTATTGGTAGTTAATCATTAGATTAGGGGGTGTTTTTAATTTTGGGGGGCTTTTTTATTTTCATAGGGATTAGATTTATTTTTTTAATTTTTGATAATTTGGTTTATTATTTTATGTAATGTTAGACTTATTTTTGTAATCTTAGATTAGTTTAATTTTATTTTTTTATTTTTAAGTAATGTTAGCTTTTTATTTTAATTGTAACTTAGTATTTTTTAATTTAGGCAATTGTGGTTAATTTAGGGGGTGTTAGGATAGGGGGCTTAGTAATTTAGTTATTTGTGTTGTGGGGGTTTGGCGGATTAGGGGTTAATAGGTTAATTAGGGTACTTGCGTTGTGGGGGTTTAGCGGATTAGGGGTTAATAGGTTAATTAGGATTATTGTGTTGTGTGGGTTTGGTGGTTTAGGGGTTAATAGTTTTAATAGGGACTTTGCGATATGGGTTAATGGCAGATTAGGGACTTTGCAATGTGGTTGAATGGCGGATTAGGGGTTAATACTTTTATTAGGTAGTTTGCGATGTTGAGGTTGGTAAATTTAGGGGTTAATACTTTTATTAGGCAGATCGCGATGTGTGTGAATGGCAGATTAGGGGTTAATAGTTTAATTAGGCATATTGCATTGTGGGGGGTTGTCAGTTTAGGGGTTAATACTTTTATTATTAGTTCCGATGTGGGTTTGATGGCAGATATAGGGGTTTTTATGTGTCGGATTTATTTTTGGGAAGCGGGTTAGACTTTTACTGGACTTTTTATATATTTTTTTTAGCTTCTTAAGCGCCAGCAGTTTCTAAAGTGCCGTAAGTTACGGGCGACTCCAGAAATTTGTATTTACGCTCATTTCTGGACATCGCTAGTTTATCCGACTTACGGCACTTTATGAACTGCTGGCACCATTAATGTGGTACCCCGATATGCGAGGTGAAATTACGGTGGCGCGGGTTTCAGCAGTTGCGCTAAAGCTTGTGCCGCATATGTAATCTCACCCAAAGAGTCATAATGTAGTAGATCAGAAACACAAAGTCATAATGTAGTAGATTCCATCAGAAACACAAAGTCATAATGTAGTAGATTCCATCAGAAACACAAAGAGTCATAATGTAGTAGATTGCATCAGAAACACAAAGAGTCATAATGTAGTAGATTCCATCAGAAACACAAAGAGTCATAATGTAGTAGATTCCATCAGAAACACAAAGTCATAATGTAGTAGATTTCATCAGAAACACAAAGTCATAATGTAGTAGATTTCATCAGAAACACAAAGTCATAATGTAGTAGATTCCATCAGAAACACAAAAAGTCATAATGTAGTAGATTCCATCAGAAACACAAAGAGTCATAATGTAGTAGATTCCATCAGAAACACAAAGTCATAATGTAGTAGATTCCATCAGAAACACAAAGTCATAATGGAGTAGATTCCATCAGAAACACAAAGAGTCATAATGTAGTAGATTCCATCAGAAACACAAAGAGTCATAATGTAGTAGATTCCATCAGAAACACAAAGAGTCATAATGTAGTAGATTCCATCAGAAACACAAAGAGTCATAATGTAGTAGATTCCATCAGAAACACAAAGTCATAATGTAGTAGATTCCATCAGAAACACAAAGTCATAATGTAGTAGATTCCATCAGAAACACAGAGTTATAATGTAGTAAGGCCTCTGCTATGATTTGTAGCTCCTACTCCATGAAAGTAGCAGAAATTATTACCAGCAGTGAGCAATAAATGTTTATTCAATTTGCAACCGGTATTTGGCAGACATGTCAATCATTACTGATGAATGTAAAAAAAAAAAAGAAAACAGAGATTTATTTACCTTAATAGTTCTAAAGTAAACCGGAAGTCCCGTGATTGTTGGTGTGGTCACGTAACTTCAACGCTAGGATCAAATCATGGGGGACTGCCTACTATACCAGACACTTCCCCCAGTCTGATTATTCCTTTTACAGAAGCAGGAGGGAACAGGACGTTCCATGTTTCCATAATGGCGTTTAAGCCCAATGTATTTAGGATGGCATGGAACATCCTAAAGGCATCTAGGGGGTTAAAAACTTTCTTTGTTTTGCTACTGGCCTGTATCAGTAGCACTAGTTACCACTTTATTTAAGCTGAAGCTGTCACCCTGCTTTCCCAATGCAAATAGCCAACAACTGAATTTTCATTAAATTGCTATTCACCGCCCTAATGAAAATTTGATTAAACAAATTTTTTTTTTTTTTTGTAATGAAGGATTCTTCTGAAAAAATGTTTTGTCCATGCACGTCGTCTATAAAGTCTTTTAATTATAAAGCTATCACTATTAAAGGGACATGGAAATTAAACGTTTTTGATTCAGATACAGTGTACAAAAAAAAAATGTTCCAATGTATTTCTATTATCAATTTTACTTCTTTCTCGTGATATCATTTGTTTAAACTTAGCTCCTTTCAAGCATAATGAGGTTTATAGATATAACTTACCGTTCATTATAAAAGCACAGTATTGAGGTTATTTCCCTGCCTTCCTCTAGTCATGTTGAAATCTGTCTCACTGCATTCCAGTGCTGACCTGTTTGCACATGTGCAGTAACTCTCCTTCTGATATCTACAGTGAAACTTAGGTTCCAAAATGGTAACAACCATAATTAAAGGGAGGTGCGTTAAATTTAGTCAATGTGTAATGTGCTGGTGACAGGTCAAACACGTGCAAAAGAGCAATAATAAATTCCTCAAACACATGACAGGAATTTCTTTGTGCACTTTTGTAACACTTTAAAAATAATTTGCACACACAAACCAATGATTGTAAAGATAAGAGACTCCTCTTGACAGATAACAAGAACATATATTTAATAAAACCTGTTTCATTTATTCATTTGCTTCTGAAGAAATTGCCTTAAAGGGACACTGAACCCAAAATATTTAATTTGTGATTTAGATAGAGCATGCAATTTTAAGCAACTTTCTAATTTACTCCTATTATCAAATGTTCTTCATTCTCTTGGTATCTTTATTTGAAATGCAAGAATGTAAGTTTAGATGCCGGCCCATTTTTGGTGAACAACCTGGGTTGTTCTTGATGATTGGCGGATAAATTCATCCACCAATAAAAAAAATGCTGTCCGCAGTTCTGAACAGCTTAGATGCCTTCTTTTTCAAATAAAGATAGCAAGAGAATGAAGAAAATTTGATACGAGGAGTAAATTAGAAAGTTGCTTAAAATTGCATGCTGTATCTGAATCACAAAAGAAAAAATGTGGGTTCAGTGTCCCTTTAAGAAATGCACTCTTAAGTATCTTAGTTTTGTGCAAGATTAACTTTGCAATATACCTTCAGTATTTATTTTGTTGAAATTTCCTGTAATGTAACTATGTTGGTTTTCCAGTTCAGAAAATTGAAAGTGCACACTGCAGGATTCACATGTGTAAAGGGACACTGTACTCAAAAACGTTCTATTAATGGGCCCCCAAAAGAGCAACATTTACTACTAATAAAATTAAAAAAAAAACATTTGTTTAAATTGAAATGAATACAGCAGAACTGGTTTTGTACATCTTACTAATCCTCATTGGTCAAAAAGAACAAATACCAGCGCTTTATTGGTAGAGAAGAGCACACCTATCCAAGTGTGACAAAAATATGTGGATATTCATTACAAAAGCAACAATTATATATTTAACAAAAGTAAAAATAAATACCCAGTAGCACTGCTTTAGTTTTGTCTACAAGACAATATCCTAATTCTTTTTAGATTATTATTATTTATTTATTTGGGGTAAATGAGGAGCTTTGAACCTTTAAACACTATACTTGTGATAGGTGGTTAGAATAAGTACCTAGATTTGGTGCATTATTAGCTCTTTATTCTTGACTAGTATTTATTCATAAGATAATGTGTGTGTACTTACTAGGTGTGATTGGTGCTATCAAAGACTTGGATATAATCCAGTCAGAGAGTATACAAGCTCTCACTAAAGACTCTTAGATGTGGCTAAAAACATGGTAAGAAAATGTTTTTTTGACGTGACAAATCCTACTGTTGCTATCTTTTTTTTTTTCCCAAAGATTCATAAGAACAAAGAATGTCCACCTGGCTGCCCTATTGTGTCAGGTATTAAATAGTGACAGTGAAAAAGCCAGCCAATATGTAGATTTATTTCAATTATCATCATATGTAAAAGACGCTACTGACGTACTACAACGACTGGATGTAACCCTCAACTCTACAACTTGGCTGGTTACAGCAGATGTCTAGTCACTATACAAAGTCAGAAAAAATGTGCAAAAATTGTACCTTTAGGGGTACAACAGCTTGTCACTGGGGCAGTACCCTCAAAGGTATTGGTACCCTTGCAGACAGTACCTTTCAAAGTTAAATATCCACCTTTAGTGACGAGATTGGACCTCAATGCTATGGTACCATAATTTACCCTTAAACATGGTGCAAATTTGGCCTTTTAAGGGTACTGCCCCAGTGACAAGTCCTTTGTACCTCATGATGGCAAATTTGTACTCAACATAGTATAGTAAAATTGCTGTTCATTAAATTTATTATATAGCATTTAATTATGCATTCATCTACATTCTACTATGTTCTTGTTAAGACAGTATTACAATAGCCACACTGCAGTTTGATAAGTGTAGCCACATAGTAGGTCCTAAGAATACTACTGGAATTCCTAAAAGAACCAAATAAAACAACCAGTTCCAAATGGAGCTACTTATAATTTATAATTTATTTCACTCTGTACTATACTCTAACAACAACCTATTTAAATTCGGGTGATGCCACAAAAAACAAAAATATATAGAACATATATAGAAAACAACATAATAATTAGGGTTGCACCGATACCATTTTTTTATGACCGAGTACAAGTACCGATACTTGTTTTCAAATACTCGCCGATACCAATTACCGATACTTTTTTTTTAAATGTCATGTGATAGTTTACCAAGCACAATACAGACTCATTATTTAAAATTCCTTCTTTATAATTATAAAGGGCTGTAATTCAAAAGACATTATGAAATAATAAAAGTTTTATTTGTCACAAAGTTCACTGAACATGTTTATAAATAAAAAATATTACAATAAAATATTACATTTAAAGGGGTGATGCAATTGGGTTGTAGGGCTGTTATATAACATCAATCTGACATTTGTATGGAGGTTCGACTCTAAGTTGAACAGTCTTTCACTTTCCACACTACTGCATGGTACAGAAAGATATTTTTGGGCCATTTTAGCCAGAGCTGGAAATCTGTTTATTAACTGACCAGTACTTCAGAGGTTTGTCTGAACGAGGTACAGTGATCTCTCCTACAATAATACAAACAACAGCAATTTGTATTGGCAGAACAGTAGTAAACAATTTTTAGTTTAGTCTCCACTCCAGTTTAAAATGAAATGAGAACATGCAGGTTGAAAAAACACCACACAATAGCATATGGGTAGGAAGTGAAGGTATCAGTTTAAGTATCGGTGCATTTGCACAAGTAAAAGTACTCATGCATATACTTGGTATCGGTATCGGTGCAACGCTAATAATAATAATAATAATAATAATAAAATATAACTCTCATGAAAAGAAGGGGGATTCAGGGGAGGGATAAACAATAAAACCCACAACCATACATTGAATTGTCAATATGCAAAATATATGCAAATGAGTCTATTTCCCCTGCACACATTTTGGTGATGAACCTTCTACAGATGGAGCTGTTACACATGTCAAGGAACTTTCAACCCATAGATGGCGCTATGGTGTGTTACACTATGTCCGTGTATATGACTGGGGAATGGTTATAATTTTATTTTTTTTAAAACAGGTTCTTAAACAGCTCTTGTTTATTTTATAGAATTTCAAAGGAAATTTGTTCTTTGTAATTTAAGTTAATATATTTGATTTATGTGTAAAAAGGTATCATCTTGATGCTCTAAATATAAACATTAAAATGTTAAGCGCTTGTGTGCTATTTAGAACCAGCAACACAGTGTTATTGGAGATATGGGTTGCTAAGTATTTTTTGTTGCCTTGCCCACCTCTTGCATATTACCAACAACCATTGAACATTAATTATTTTGCTGTACAACATGTTTGTTGAATTTATTTTTGATGACTGCCAGTTATGTGTTCATTGAATAATTGAGGTGCACAAATTATATGGACTTGAAGGGTTTGGCAGCCTTGAATTACCCATTCCCCTCAACCTTTTAGTCACACAAGTGATTGTAACTTTTTTGGAGGATTAAATGGTACAGACATGGACCCTTTGACAGTTGGAAACATATTTGTAACTTATTTACACCTAAATGGTACATATTAGTTCCTTAAGGTGTAATTATGATCTCTTGAGGGTACAACCACAGCAGTTGTACCCTGAGTGTTCACAAACAGACCCCAACCGTACCCTTTTTTCTGACCGTGTATACAAGATATGATCTAGGACTACAGGCTGTCAAACGTTTTCTGAATATAGGTTCAGAAGAAGACTACCTGCATGATGAATTTATTCTGAAATTGCTGTTTTGCACTTAATCATAATTTCTTTACATTTAATAATCCTTTTTTCTGCAAGCGAAAGGGGCAGCACTAGGTGCAGCATGCGACTCCCCTATCTATTTGAATCTGTTTTTAGGATGGTGGGAACAACATTGTGTCATCTCAGATGTAAATAATGAATACACGGCTAAAATACCACTCTGGTTGCTGTACATAGATGACATTATCTTCTTATCGGACAATACCAAAGAAAAACTGGATCCATTTTTTAATATTTTTAAACATAAAATTAACACATGGCGCCAGTCAAGATAATATCAATTTCCTGGACCTATAAGTACAGATGTGTACAGGAAGGAAACTGCAACTAATAGCATCCTTTATAATCTAAGTGCTCGTGCCCCTAATACCATCTAGGCACTGCCAATGGGGGAATTTCTTAGAATGAAAAGAAATTGCTCCGATGATGAAAAATTTAAGAGAGCAAAAGGGATCTAGAGAAAAGGCGAATACATAGGAGCTATAGTAAAAGGTTCATAGCCAAACAGAAAGCTTGGTATACTGAAAAGAAAGACCTACTTAAAAGGGACACTAAACCCAAATTTTGTATTTAATGATTCAGATAGATCAGCAATTTTAAGCAACTTTCTAATTTACTCCTATTATCAATTTTTCTTTATTCTCTTGCTATCTTTTTTAAACAGCAGGAATGTAAGCTTAAGAGCTGGCCCATTTTTGGTTGAGAACCTGGGTTATGCTTGCTTATTGATTTGATAAATGTAGTCACCAATAAGCAAGCACTATCCTGGGTGCTAAACTTAAAATAGGCTGGCTCCTAAGCTTTAAATTCCTTCTTTTAAATAAAGATAGCAAGAGGAGGAATAAAAAAAAATTTCAAGAAAAAGCCCTCATGGAGGGAGAAACCGGTTGATGATTTTTATGCAGTCAAAATTGTTTATAACTGTTTTAACTACTCTGTGGACAACAGAGTTTACATTGGACTAATAGGCGTAAGGATTGCCTACCCATATAAAGCTTGAATATAGTGGAAATCTGCTACCTTTATACCTATGCACCGGTGTTGTGCTAGAAGAAACATCTGAACTTTTTACCTAAGTCCGCTAAAGGATATACACTGTGAGTATCCAGCGTGCCGTTGCACTAAGAGCAGGATACTATTTTCATTACCTGACCGAAAAGAAACCCCTGGAGTGTTTGAAATTGAGATTGTCCAATAGGACCGGAGCAGCTGAATAGACCAGTGACGTATAGTATAACGGCTGAGAAGGTACACAATGACGCCAAACAGCCTACACACCTAGCTGCGGTCCCTTAACTGTGACACTCGCAACGTCAGGATTGACTGTGTGCTTCACTGGGGATATCGAGAGGAACTGGAGTGATAAGTCTCTGGATCTTATTTGGAGTAAACATTGAATACAAGTCGGGACACTTTGACATCCACCTGCCCATACTTACCTCATTAGATTGGGGTTACACTTGTGAGTAGGGAGTACCCTAAAGTCGTTTGTTTTTATATATCTATTTATTTGATTTTATTAAATTGATCTGCACTATGAGAGGTGTTTCTGTGCGCTTGTTTTTATAGATCCTTGCAGCTGTACCTCATTACTCAACTTGAACCTTGAGTTGTTTTGTGACAAGCAGCACTGAACATCGCTCTCTAATTTTGCTCAAGTATCATCACCAGGAGGATAAGACTTTTTTCATTTACATATTGGAATTTTTTATATTTTGATAAGTATTTGGAATTATTTCTATACCTATTTACTTTATCAGATTTATTATTTCATATGTTATAATCCTCCTTAGCAGTTTCAATGATCAATTAATGATTACACTGCTGTATATTACTTATTTGTTATAATACTATCTGCATTACATTATATTGTGAGTGTGTGCAACTCAGTTTACAGTGGTGATGCTCACTCTGTTGTGTTCACCACTGTAATTTTGTGTTTGTAATAGTTATTTTTATGTAATTATTCATATGGCGTGACCGATTGGAGTTGCCTCCAGGCTGGCTGGAAGTTGGACCGTAGAAAAGGATGCTCCTAGCGCTCCCCAAAGGAGCAGCAGCACCGTAGCCACCATAAGTAACGCAGACTCTACGAACCACCGCTGCTGGGCTGGTATCTCGCCGTCTGCTCTGCGCCCTGGACCTACGACCAGGCTCCAGTAGGTGAACCCAGGAACAAGAGCTCTTACAGGAGCTCAGTAGCTAAGGGAGTATATAGAGCATAGCAATCCCTGTAGTGATTATAGCTGGCCCCTACAAACATGAGTCAAAGCTGCAAGTTAGAGGGACAGAATAGGTCTGATGTGCTGGAACACACAGCCTGGTTTTTATTGAGGTTACATGCAAACAGGACACTCTCAGGGGGAGGCATAAAATCCCCAATCACACATTTGATGCATTTAGATAGAGAGGCAACGCCCTTTGACAGGCCATAACAGCAGATAACATTACACACAAGAAAACAATGCAGTCCACCTTATCACTACTAGCAGTCTGATTAGACAATGGGAATGTTTTTCACTAAACTTAATTAGAGCTGATCCCAGCAAACTTGTATTTAGAATGCTTCTTGAAGCTGAACAAAGTTATCTCTTTAGTTCTGACCGAAGGGTCTGTCACATAGCACTTAATGGCACACAATGAAAACCAATGCCTCTGTAACAGTGCTCCCCCTCTGTGGAACACTCTGCCTGTGTGGCACCTGGCTCAGCAAGTCCCATTCACTGAACCAAGTGGGAGAAAGCCAGGGACAAGCTATTTAACAGGTCTGGGGACATAGTCTTAAAGGGGCATTGTTCACCAAAGTCACAATATGTCCCCAGACGGTTCTTAAAGGGCCATACACACCCAATAAAAGTTAATATGTTCTCAGGGGCACAATCTTCCAGGGGCCATAGTCATGAGGAAGGAGGCTGGCAAATAGGCTTCTCCACGATCCATGGAAGCAGGGCAATTTTTCATTTAAAGGGCCAGTTACAAATAGCAGTTTGTAACAGCCATATTTACTATATTTTATTAATATATTATTTTATATTATATATTATTTTATTTTTTAAGTCACTCTTAACAGGAAAAATGATGAAATAATACTTAGTAATAACTGTGTAAATTTGGCACCCCATGTAGTTACATTGTAAATACAAATATACCATTTGTTAGTGCCGCGTTTGTGCTGATTTGTGCCGCAAAAACGAATGTTAGTGCTGGTTTCATTTCAGAGATATTGCATAGACATGTGCATGGTGAAAAAAAATTGGTTCGGATCGATTCGGATTTTTTCGAATTTCGGTTCGATACGAATTCGGAAAAATTTGAATCAATTCGGTTCGGATTCATTTCGGATTTATTCGGATTCGAATAAATTCGGCTGGATTTGGAAATTCAAAATTTCGGTAAGTATTAGGTGGGATGTGCTGTGTATTAGACTAGTATTATGTACTGTATATTAGGTATAACCCATAGCAGAGTGATATAACCTAATATACTGTACAATACTAGTGTAATCCATGGCCATCTGAATCTACCGAATAAATCCGAACTAATTCGGATTTATTTGGTAGATTCGGCACTATTTTAATTCGGAAATTCGAATCGATCCGAATCCCGAATTTACCGAATTCGGCCGAATTTCAGAATCGATCTGAAATGAATCACACAATTCTATTGCGCATTATATTTTAGCTCATGTTAATTACATGGGATGGGAACTTTACACAGCGCTTAGTGATGCACATTAGGATATTTTATACATTTATTTAAAAAAAACCTACTTTTTATGACATAATATAAATAACTTTTGTATCTAAGTGCAGCTGCCTTTCGATTATACTGGGAAGAGAGCCAAACTCTGTTACTATAATTCTAGTCTGGTTATGTACTAACTTAAAGAGATGGTAAACTATGCCTACCTCGAATTAGCGATCTTAAATGAAGTCCCAAAACAATGTGAGTTTAATTAATCAAACCGGCATATTCGCTGTATATATCAAATTATTGACGATTATAAATCTAAATTTTTTATATCCATCCTCCTCCCGTAGATCGTCCGCCATTGTTTTAGTTCGGTCACATTTTTTAGACAACCAATGACACACCAGGCCTCTCGGCGACACACCCTAACTAAATCCGTCCTTCTAGACTTATGCGCATGCCCTCCCTTGTGTATCTCTGCATAACACTGCTCTAGCCTCGATTTTTGCGCATGCTCAAGATCCAGTTATGTATTACATAGTTATCTAATGCATGCGCAGAGAGAGGAGCGAAGGTTGACATGCCAGGGCTGTGACGTGGAGAGGGGTGTTTCAGCTCTCTCGCCGGGATGAAGGCAATACCAGGAAGTAATGCATGTGGAGGAGCAATGAGCGTTACGACTCTGCGAGTAAAATATTAATTTATTATACATACGAGCATTGTAATTTAAAAAAATATATGGGTGAATTGTGTGGTCAATACTTGGAGAATAAAAATGTATTGCTCAATTAGTAAAAATTTACCATCACTTTAAAAAGGGACAGTATAAGTCAAAATGAACCTTTCATGATTCAGATAGAGCAGCAATTTTAAACAACTTTCTATTTTACTTCTGTTCAGGGGCGTAACCAACGTTGATGCAAGGGTCGCCATTGCGACCGGGCCCACCAGGTCTCCCAAACAGGGGGGCCCAACAAGGCAGGTGGTTGTTTTTTTTTTTATTATTAATTTTTTATTTTTAGGTGATCATTGATGATGCCACTGTTGCCACAATTGTCAGTGTTTGTAAATTGTTTTGTATACTACTAATTTATTGTGAGTCTACTGGACGGCGGGTGGCGTGCTGTCTGCTGCGCTGCTCGGCCGGAACTTTCCATTTTGGCCGCGCACGCGCACTGATCTCTGACTTTTCTTCTCCCGCCTGAGTACTGATGGCTGCACTGCCTGCACGCACATGTATCTCCTGCGGTGCAGCAGAGTCAGTAGCAGCTAGCAGGAGTCTGTCGACAGTGCCGTGGAGTATGTGTGGGCGTGGCGTGGGAACGTCTGGGACCTGTCCTGGGTCCAGTGGGAGTCCCTCCCTTGCTAGCGCGGCAGGCCAGCACAGCAGCAGCTCACAGCTAGAGCCAGTGTGACAGACTACTGAGAACGGAGTGGAACTGTGAAAATCCGTTCAACCTCAGGTAAGCGTCTGCTCCATATCATAAGCTAAGTTAAGCTGCTCAGTGCTCAGACTGAAAGAGGGGGGGGGGGGGGGCGCAGGGGCACGGTGACAGTACTGTACAGAGCTGAGTAATCCCATAATGGTAAAACAAGAAGCGCAAATTTTTTTGCGCTTCTTCTACGCTTCTTGTTTTAGTTTTGCCCCGACTCCGGTGATTACAGGAATTATCACCAAAAGGAAGCTGCATCTGTTTGGTTACTACCTAGGACCATTCTAAGAACCGGACATTAGTTCTAACGTATAAGGGACTTTTTACTGGAAACACATTTGGATTTTAGGTTTGCTTACGTTTGTTTTTATTTCACTTTTTATATTGTAACTACTTCTTATATTGTATTTACTATATTGTATGCCTTGTTTGTATATTTTGGATTTTTCCTTTTGATGAGAGATTAACCCTTTATGGATTTTTGATGAGAGATTAACCCTTTATGGATTTGGGTATTTTAAATTTCAAATTTTAACTTCAACTTGAAGAGGGTCCTTTTATATTTTAAATATTTAAAATTTTTATATTTTAATTTATATTTATACTGAAGACTTGATTAATTGCAGTTGATTAGCGCTGATTTTCTGTTGTTTGTATAATCCCATAATGGTGCATATAAATAGAAAACATTAGGCTTTAAAGATCCTCCTCTCTGGGATTTGTGGAAGTGGTTGTCCTTATATATTAAATATAACATAATACATTTAAACACACAATTTTTACAATTTTCCAAAAGTACCCCCCCCCCCACACTCAGTCTTATACAGTTTATGTGCCATATACAGTAGATAACATTGTTATCCTGTGGAGTTGTGCATGACACAGCACTAATTGGCTAGTCAATAGTTAATAAATAACTAGTCATATGATAAGGGAGCTGTCAGAATGTATATGAATATGTGTGTGTGTGTGTGTGTGTGTGTGTGTGTGATTATGTGTTTATCAATGTGTGTATAAATGTGTATGAGTGTGTGAATGTATATATGTGTAGGTGTAAGTGTGTGTGTGATTATGTGTTTATCAGTGTGTGCGTATATAAATATGTATGAGTGTGTGTAAATGTGTGTGTGTGTAAGAGTGTGTAAATATGTGTGTATTAGTATGTATAATATGTGTGTGTGTAAATATTTGTGTCCCCTCTATTTGTGGGGGGCGGCTAGCGGAGCTCTGTTAAAGGCGAATAAAGTGTCCATCTTTGGCTAAATTAAATGTTCGGAGGTATGATAAAGCTGGTGCTTTGGTTAAAAAATAAAAAAGGGGGGCCCTTCATGGATTCTTGCACCGGGGCCCTGAGGTTTTTAGTTACGCCTTTGCTTCTGTTATAAAATTTGCTTCATTCTCTTTGTATCTTTTATTGAAGAGTAAAACTAGGTAGGCTCATAAGAACTCAGGAGTGTGCACGTGTCTTTAGTACTCTGTGGCAGCAGTGTAACAAAGCTACAGATAATTTTGTACCAAGAGAATTAAGCCAATTTGAGTAAACTGGAAAGTTGTTTAAAATTGCTGTGCTATCCGAATCATGAAAGGTTAATGTTGACTTTACTGTCTATTTAAAGTGATGGTTATCCCTCCCCTTTATAAAATCAGATCTGGAATGCTAGTGATAATTTAGATGGAGTTTAACATCAGTTGTAATGAAGTTGCGCTATAACTTACTTTTTAATATAGATATGAAATTCTGAATTCAAATTCCCTGCGCTCTGGCACTCACATCAAAAGTAAATTTTTCTTGAGCTAAAGGTTTGACTTGTTGTCCAATCAGTGCTCTCCCCTTTGGGCACCTTTTGTTGTAGCTATAGCGCTAATTGGACAACTATTCAAACCGTTAGCTCACGAAAAATTTACTTTTTAAAGGGATAGTAAACCCCAAAATGTTCTTTTATGATTCAGATAGAACATACAAGTTTAAACAACTTTCCAATTTAATTCTATTATCAAATTTTCTTCATACTCTTGTTATCCATTGCTGAAAGGACAGCATTGCACTACTGACAGGAAACTGAAAATATCTATTTAGCCAATCACAAGAGACAAATGTGTGCAGGCACCAATTAGCAGCAGCTCCTACTAGTGTATGATATGTGCGTATTAATTTTTTAACAAGTGATACTAAGAGAACAAAGCACATTTGAATATAGAAGTGAATTTAAAAGTGTCTTAGAATCACTTGCTCTATCTGAATCATGCAATTTTAATTTTGACTTTCCTATCCCTTTAAGTAGGCGGCGAAGCACGGGGTATTTGAATTTCATATCTATATTAAAAAGTTATAGCACAACTTCATTACAACTGATGAATGAAACTCCATCTAAAATATCACAAACATTCCGCATCTGATTTTATAAAGAGGAGAGATTACCATCACTTTAAAGTCACGACTGAAAGTCCTATTTATGTTAAAGAGACACTAAACCCACATTTTTTCTTTCATGATTCAGATAGGGAAGCAATTTTAAGCAACTTTCTAATTTACTCCTATTATCAATTTTTCTTTGTTCTCTTTCTATCTTTATTTAAAAAGCAGGACTGTAAAGCTCAGGAGCCAGACCATTTTAGGTTCAGCACCTTGGATAGCGCTTGTTTATTGGTGGCTACATTTAGCAAACCAATAAGCAAGCATAACCAAAGTCTGAACCAAAAATGGGCCAGCTCCTAAGCTTTACATTCCTGCATTTTAAATAAAGGTAATACAGAACAAAGAAAAATTGATAACTAGGAGTAAATTAGAAAGTTGCTTAAAATTGTGAATCATGAAAGAAAAAAATGTGGGTTTAGTGTCCCTTTAAGTGTTGGTAAATCCTTGCGTTTTTTTTTATTTTATTTTTTTTAAATCCTCTGATTTACCATCGCTTTAATATGAACACTTGAAAATAGTATAAGCATATTTGGCAATTATAAATGAAGATAAAGAATAATATGGCAGCAATAACTAATGTTTTATCACATTTTTTAACTAACTTTTGATAATTATCCAAATGAGATAAGTTCTAAATGAAATGTGATACATTATATACAGCTGCATTTATCTTTCCTGAATGATTAACTTCTGATTTCCCTAAGAGTTATATATTGGTATTTACAATTAAATAGGGGTTCTGTAGATCCTAATGTGATACCTATAAATTAATGATACTGTAGTATAATGGGATGATAAATTTAAGACATCCGGAGAGTGTTTTTCATTTTAACTTTTCCATTTTTTAGGTTTTGATGTTAATAAAGGTTATGATTTAAGCATTAATCACACCTACTAAGTACACACACATTATCATATTAATAAATACTAGTCAGGAAGGGAGTGCTAACAATGTACCAAATCTAGGTGGTTACTCTAACCACCCATCACAAAAGTAATATCACAATATCCTGCTACATATCTGTCCTAACTGGCCTCAGTAGAAGTGATAAGATACTGCAGAAGCAAACTAAAAGTTTTACTAAACAAATTACATTAGCCTTGCCTACTTACAGTAAAAGGAGTAGCTTCAGTATTGAAATACAATGGCAGCAAACAAAAGTTTTAACACTCAGCTGGAAGGAAATAAATTGCAAAATTAAAGAAATGTCCTGTAACAATAAGGTGGTTTATGTCCCTTTTTTCCTACTACTATCTCACTGGATACAGAGCTTACCTATGTTAGTTTCTCTTTTAGCTACAGATATACACTATGTACCCTCAGCAAGAAGGTAATCTTTACCCTAAAGCCGGCTAGTAATATAAATACATATATGTCTAAACACACAAAACAAGCCTAAGCATTGATCGCTGAGACATTCCACTAGTAACATCCCTGCCCTGTAAATATTCACATTGTTGAACATTTTCTTCATTCATTGATGGTTGAGCCCTCAGCCCTGCCCAACAATAACAGCTGTGACATATAGGTTTGTGAGCGAACTGTCAACCATATCCTCATCTGCTTTCAAAAATCTACCTTCTTGTTCCTTGGGTCTAATTTTTCTTTTCCTCTCAGTTATATGTCCAGGAGTGTGCTGTGACTGCTGTCACCAATTTTCACTTTTAAGATCAGCTATGAAATATATTTATATTTAAAATAGTATTAAAAATAAAACTACAGTGTACATGTATTATTTAAATTAAACTTTTTAAAATTAAACTTAAAATAATTACTTATGGAAATTGTGCTGTTAAACCCAATAATCTGTAGTTAAACACACAAACCAAACCCACAGAAACAATGTTCTATAAACTGTTCTGATGTTTGTTTAAATACCTCTCCTCTTACTCTGAAAGAAATTTGTTTATATATATATATATATATATATATATATATATATATATATAAACTAGTTGGTAAGCCTGCCCACAGGGCAGTCTATATGTTGTAAATACAACCCCCCAAGCTTCAAAAAATAAAAAATAGAAATACAGAAAAAATACACATTATCCAAAATAAAAAAAAATTAACCCAATCCCTATGAAAATATAAAAGCCCTCCCAAAATAAAAAACACCCCCTAATCTAATGCTAAACTACCAATACCCCTTAAAAGGGCTTTTTGTAGGACATTGCCCTAAGTTAAACAGCTCTTTTACATCTAAAATAAACAAAGTCCCCCCTAACAGTAAAACCCCACACCCACCAAACCCCCCAAAATAAAAAAATAAACACTAATAAACCTAATCTACCCATTGCCCTGAAAAGGGCATTTGTATGGGCATTGCCCTTAAAAAAAGGACAGTACCCAAAAAAAAACTAAGTGAAAAAAATAAATAAAAAAAACTAACACTAAAGCCCTAAATAGGTACTCATGGTTTCAGAAGTCCGGCGGAGAAGGTCTTTTTCCAGGCGGGTCCATCATCTTCATCCACAGCCAAGGCGGCGCTGATGTCCAGAGTGGTCTTCCCAGATGTGGTGATCCTTGGTGGCGGCGGTCCTCGGCGGCGGCGGTCCTCGGCGACATGGAGGCTCCTCTTCATCCGATGTCCGTGGTATACTGAATATTGAATGCAAGGTACTGCAATCAATTTGGGGTACCTTGCATTCCTATTGGCTGAATTTTTCAAAACAGCCAATAGGATTTCAGTAGCTTTCATTCTATTGGCTGCTGAATTTTTCACAACAGCCAATAGAATGAGAGCTACTAAAATCCTATTGGCTGTTCAAATCAGCCAATAGGAATTCAAGGTACCCCAATAAATATGGGGTACCTTGAGTTGTTTCTTCAGTGTGCAGCATACGATCACATGAAGAGGAACCTCCATGCCTTCGCCGAGGACCGCCGTCACTGAGGAGCGCAACCACCGCCGATGACTAACGCTGAGGATAGCCACATCTGGGAAGACCGCTCTGTGCCACCTTCGCTGTGGATGAAGATGATGGACCTGCCGGACTTCAGGAACCGTGAGTACCTATTTATATATAGTGTTAGGTTTTGGGGGGTTTTGGGGGGGGGGTGTATTTATTAACTTAGGTTTTTTTGGCACTTTGAAAAAAAGAGCTGAATGCCCTTTTAAGGGCAGTGAAAAAGAGCTAAATGCCCTTTTAAGGGCAATGCCTATACATATGCCCTTTTCAGGGCAATGGGTAGTTTAGGTTTTTTAGTGTTAGGACTTTTATTTGGGGGGTTTTTACTGTTAGGGGGTACTTTGTTTAATTTTTTTAATGTAAAAGAGCTGTTTAACTTAGGGCAATGCCCTACAAATAGCCCTTTTAAGGGCTATTGGTAGTTAAAGGGACAGTCTACCATAGAATTGTTATTGTTTTAAAAGATAGATAATCCCTTTATTACCCATTCCCCAGTTGTGCATAACCAACACTGTTATATAAATATAATTTTTACCTCTGTGATTACCTTGTATCTAGAAACCTTCTTCCAGCCCCCTGATCACATGACTGACTGTTTATTATCTATTGTCTTAAATTTAGCAGTTTTGTGCTAAATCTTAAATAAGCCCATGTGCCTGAACACAGTGTTATCTATATGGCCCACGTGTAATTATGTCTGTTTGTGTTGAAAAGGAATTTAAAAAGCCTGTGATAAGAGGCAGCCCTCAAAGGCTTAGAAATTAGCATATGAGCCTACCTATGTTTAGTTTAAACTAAGAATACCAAGAGAAAAAAGCAAATGTGATGATAAAAGTAAATCGGAAAGTTGATTAAAATTAAAAGTCCTATCTGAATAATGAAAATTTAATTTATACTAGACTGTCCCTTTAAGCATTAGATTAGGGGGTGTTTTAATTTTGGGGGGCTTTTTATTTTCATAGGGATTAGGTTTAATTTTTTTTATTTTGGATAATGTGTTTATTTTTTTTTGTAATGTTAGCTTTTCTATTTTTCATAATTAGATTAATCTAAGGTAATTATTGTATTTTTTATTGTAATGTAGTTTATTTTTATTGTAATTAAGGGGTTAATTTAGGGGGTGTTAGGTTAGGGGGCTTAGTCATTAAATTAGTTTTTTGCGTTGTGAGGGTTGGAGGTTTAGGAGTTAATAGTTAAGTTAAGTTTAATGCGTGGTGGGGGGTTGGCGGTTTAGGGGTTAATAATTTTATTAGGTAGTTTTGTTTTTTTTCTTTTTATACTCATATACAAAGACATTAAAAAGGACACATATAAGACATTACAAAAACATCTTCCAAGTTTACATTCATAACTAAACATTATACCACATACATTAACACGTATTCCGTAGGATTGTCTATAACTACTTTCTGTCCTTTTTATGTATATAGATTGATATACTACCCTACCCTGAGTTCCAGGGAGGGTAAATACATGCCACTTATATCAGATTAGACTATTTTATACTAATTTTCCCAAACTTCCTTTGCCTCTAAATATATCTCTATATTGCCCTTTTTTATGAAATAATATCCTTCGTTTAGAATATACTCGTTTACTTTGTTTATCCACTCTTCCTTAACATTTCCCCTTCCATAACTTCTATTACTCTACACTTCTTAGTAGTTTTATCTCCTTTGAATTGACCTTTTAGGAATTTCTGATTTTCCACTAATGAAACCAAAGGTGATGGTTAAATTTGAATTATTTTTCAGCAGGTGATCCCAAGTCTTAAATTTTTCTTTTAATATACTAAAGTGTAGAATTTTGGGGATCTCTCTTTTTTATTTATCCAACACTGATTCCCTATAAAACAAAAATTGTATCATTTTGCTTTCTAGCTGAACCCAGCTATTAGCCTCTTCTTTAAGATGCCAATCTAATATCCTTTGAATCATTGTGGCTTGTCTATATTTTATTAGACTGGGTAAGCCTAGAACTCCCAAATTCCTTTTTCTATGCATAGTGTCTTTATTGATTCTTGGATGTATTTTACCCCAAATATAATTATTTATTCCCTTCTGTAGCTCTTCTACATACGTGTTTTATTAACGGTATGGGAAGCATTTGTAACAAATATAAATATCTAGGGAGTATATTCATCTGGATCACGTTTATCCTTCCTAACCATATTTTCTTTTTAAACCACGATGATAGCTCCTTAGTAACTGGGTTTTTTTTAAAATTCCCATAGTTTAATTGAAACATTTCCTTGCTATATCTTGCTAGGTATACCCCTAGATACTTCAGGGCCTCTACTTCTTTTAATGGCAAGTTTGCTGAAATATAAGTTGATGTTTCTAGATCCATGTTAATATTTAGAGCTGCTGATTGTTTGTATTTACCATAAAATTAGAGTAAGAGCCATAGACCCTAAGTATCCTCAAAAATTCTTATATTGAAGTGAATGGTTCAGACAGGGTCAGGAGGATGTCATCTGCGAACAAAGATAATTTATATTCGCTACTACCTACCTTAATCCCCTTTATCTTTTTATTTTGTCTGTATCGCCAATATTTCTATACATAAGACAAATAATGTCGGCGAAAGAGGGCACCCTTGTCTTGTACCATTTGATATATTAAAGGCACTGGAGGTACTACCATTTATCTTTATTATTGCTCAAGGAAAGGTATATAGGACCATTATTCTTTTTATCAATTTATGTCCAAAATTATAGCTCTTCAATGTTTTCTCCATAAACCCGATCGAAAGCTTTCTCTGTGTCTACCAAGATAAAGGAGAAAGGGGTAGACTCTAATTAGGCATATTTTAATAAATTAATATTTTTCACCGTATTATCTCTAGCTTCCCTATTTTGCACAAATCCCACTTGATCTAGGTGGATAATATTGCCCAGGATTTTCTCCACCTTATTGGCGATAATCTTGTTTTAAATTGTTAAATCTATATTTAGGAGTGAGATGGGTCTATAATTTTGGACTTCTTCACTGTCTTTACCTTTTTTTTTTTTTTCCTTCTCTCTCTTTTTCTTTTTTCCCGCCCCCTTCTCCGATACTTCATAGGCTTAGATGATAAGCAAAGAAAGTTGGGCTTGTCTAGAGTGTATGGATTCACTTTTTAATGTTGTGTTATGTGTCGTAGGCAAAATATTTGTTAATTTCTGCCCTGGATATGAGATTAAAAGGTAATACCAAGAACAGATGAGTACAATACAAATTATCTCTATAAATGCGAAAGGGCTTAACACCCCAGAAAAAAAGAGCCATGGCCCTGAGAAAAATGGAGAGGTTAAAAGGAGAAGTCGTTCTAGTCCAAGATACACATTTTAAAAGAAATAATGAACCCAGATTCATTAATGACAAGTATACAACTTGTTTCATGGCGTCAGACAGAGCCAGGAGGAATGGGGTATGTATTTTGCTCCATAAGAAACTAGCATTTCAGGTACAGGGGCAGGTGAAGGATAAAGAGGAGAGATATATTGGTATAAAAAGGTACTATACAAGGTAACCCTATTACAATTTTTAATATTTATGGGCCAAACTTGAAACAAAATGCATTTTTTAAGAAACTAATTAACCCAATGGTAGATTTTCAAGAAGGTATGCTATTCTTAGGGGGAGACTTTAACATTACTCTAAACCCAGATATGGATAACTCTAAAAAAAAAGTTCCTCTACAGCAAAAAAATGTGATAAAACAAGTAAATAGTACCCTGAAAGATTTGGCACTATATGATATTTGGAGGGTTCTACATCCTGAAGAGAGGGATTATACTTTCTTTTCGAACCCACATCAATCATATCCTAGGCTAGATTATTTGTGTACCAATATAAAAGGGCAAGACCTAGTACAAAATGCCCATATTCTTCCCATTACATGGTCGGACCATACACCCATAAAAATACAGGTAAAATGGGGAGAGAGAGAGATAGAGGTCAGACGAACTGGAGGCTAGAAGACAGCTTATTGAATGATCAGAGCCAAATTGATAAATTAACCACATTATTGGATGAATTCTTCCTCTTTAACAATACAGGAGATGTTTCACCTGTTACCTTATGGGATACACATAAATGCATTTTAAGAGGGGAACTAATAAAAAGTAAAGCATACACAGAATAAAATAAAGAAGCAATCTCTGGAAAAAAACATCAAGAGAATACCAGAATTGGAAGAGGCACATAAGCAGGATCCAGAAAATAGAATAATATTAGATAACCTGGTTAAAGAAAGAAAGAAAATCCAGGAGTATTGGTCTAAGATAAACAAAAAGTAGGCCTTATGGCTTAAAAGAAAATACTACACAGAAGGAGATAAAAATGGCAGATTATTAGCAAGAGCTATAAAGAAAAAAGAACTGAATAACAATATATATCGCTTAAAAGATGATATGAAAACAATTTGTAAAAATCATCAAGAAATATTAAATCAGTTTAAAAATTATTATAAAAACCTGTACAATTTAAAAGTCAAACCCCTGGAAGACTCACGCATAGATAATTATCTAAAAGATCTCAAAATAAGCAAAATTAGATGAACCAATAGTTTGCAGGAAATCCAACTGACTATAGAGAATCTACCTTTGGGAAAATAACCAGGCCCAGATGGGTTCACAGCAAAATACTATAAAGCTTTTTCGGGAAAGATTGTTCCATATTTAATGTCTTTGTTTTATCATATAGATAAAGGAAGTACATTTTCAAAGGAGATGCAAGAATTATAGTTTTACCGAAAGTTACTTTTTTTTCTTAATACTTTGTGTGGGCAGTTTATTTTTTTCTCATTTTTTTTTAAAAATACTTATTGCAGGTGCTTCTGTGTTTTTTTCATACTTATTGCGGGCAGTTTTTTTTTTGTAATGCTCCTTTTGTGCTGCATCCCGGTAGTGGATTCCTTCACCACCCTGCCATTTTCGGAATTATTTTGGCTGCACGTGCAGCCAACATTCTGTTGGCTGCCTCGCGCTGCCAACATACCATTGAGGATACGTACGCAACTGCCGACGGACATTACAAACGCAATTATAGTATAGATGACAGGGTTGACCACTTACTGAGAATAATAACTCTTTAGTATTATAGAAGAAGACTTCATCTCTGCAATAAACAAATATTTTTAACATTACACAAAATATAAAAACCTAAAGCCTGATACAGCATCACTGAACAAATCCCAACACGCAGTCATTTGATGTATTATAAACAAACAAATCACTATTCTGATCCAGGATGTGTATAAAGTAGATAGAAATAATATAACTGCTACAATATCAGCTGCTTCTAAATAAATATTAAAGAGATTAACCCTTGTCTGTCACAAAGGGCTGCAGTGCCGTCTCCGGGAGCTAAAGGATTAAAGAGTTGAGGTTCATTTAACATTATTTTACTACAGCATTTTATTTTTAAACAAATAACCATGTTCACCTCTGTATTTATCTCTTACTTATAGTTAAAGTAAGGGTTAACCACATAATTAAATTGTTTACCCAGCATGCTCTTGTGCCAATGCTGAGCGATTGGTGAATACGTATGTATACCACACCTTATTGGCTCATTTGGATTCTCAGGAATGCAACGCACTGCACTTGAGTATGTGACTCTAAAAACTCTATTCAGGGTTTAAACACATAGGACATGTGTTTAAAATATAATTATCTGTTCTCATTTAAATAAGATTTTACTATACTGTGTTGCCGTAGTTACAACTTGAGGAAAATCAAAATCCAGTAAGATATTTGTAAAAATTAATCACTTATGTATAAATAAGAGTATTTTATCACATGCAGATGCTTCACATATATTATCTTTCAAATTAGATGTATTTCTGTTTGAATAACACACGGTTTGCTTTATTGTAAAGTTATAAAAAAACATTGCAACATACATTCATTATTTAGTTTACACATTTTCATGTAATTTAGTTCTGCAAATTGTGTTTTTCTAAACTAACAATAATGACAGGGGCTCGCTTTGTCCTCTCTAGAAGCAAACCCAGATTTACTCCTCCAAATAAGTGAAGAGGTGAGTGGAAAATGGCTATTGGAAAACACATGCAGCAAAAAAGATGTCAATTTGTTTTAAAAATATTCAGTTTTGGCTGATGTTTTTTTTGCCTTATTTTAGTAAATTCATTGAGTTTGAAGATAAAGTATTTTACAATGTTGTGCTTTATTTCAGATGTATATATAAGAAAATGTGTTTTATGTTCCATTTAAAGGAAATTAAACTCAATATTTCTTTTTATTATTAATTCTGCTTCAATCTCTTGGTATCCTTTACTGAAGAAGTAGCAATGCACTACTGGGAGCTAGCTGAACGCATTGGTAAGCTAAAGACAAGAAGCATATATAATTATATATGCAACCACCAATCAGCAGCAAGCTCCCTGCTACTGAGTCTATCTAGGTATGCTTTTCAACAAATTAGATAAAAGAAGTAAATTGGAAAGTTGTTGAAAATTACATGCTCTAGCTGAATCATGAAAGAAAATAAAATTGGGTTTAATGTCGCTTTAAGTATGCCCTGGTTTACCTGACCCTGCTACATGTTATAAAGAAATTGCTTGTATCATAGCAGAAGGTCATTTCCAGCACAGGAGAGTGGGTATAATGTTCTCTAGTGTGAGTTACTTAGTAAGCACTTTTATAGATCAGCATTATTTCACATACACGAGATGCCAGGCTAAAAATGTTATGAGATTTCTCTTTCCTTGTAAAATGAAAGTGTAGCTCACCTAGCTTAAAGGAACAGTAAATACCTTAAAGGGACACAAACCCCAAAGATTTTCATGATTCAGCTAGAGCAGCAATTTTAAGCAATTTTTTAATTTACTCCTATTAAAAATGTTTCTTTGTTCTCTTGCTATCTTTATTTGAAAAAGCACGAATGTACGCATAGGAGCTGGCCCATTTTTGGTTCAGCACCTGGGTAGCGCTTGCTGATTGGTGGTTACATTTAGCCAACAGGCACTACCCAGGGTGCTGAACAAAAAATGGGCCGGCTCCTATGCTTACATGTCTGCTTTTTCAAATAAAGATAGCAAAAGAACAAAGAAAATATATTAATAGGTGTAAATTAGAAAGTTGCTCAAAATTGCTGCTCTATCTGAATCATAAAAGAAAAAAATGTGGGTTTTGTTTGCCTTTAATTACAAGACTGTTCTGCAGTCTAGCAATAAACAAACATAGTGGGCAAGTTTGAAAATGTTTTGAATGCATTAACACCCTGTTTGCTGCAAATGTTTTTTTAACAATGAAGCTTGATCCACCACTTGCCTTATTTTGAGGAGCTAATCAGAAGTTATTACTGGAGTAGCCACAGTTAGCTCTGAGCACTGTGTTAGCAAACCCTCCATTACATTGCAGTTCCTTATATTGTGATCCTACCAGTTGCCCTTCCAGTTGTCAAAACTGGAAAACTAAAATTAAACTTTCATTATTTAGATAGAGCTGCAGTTTTAAAGAGAATATACAATTTACTTCCAATATCAAAATGTGCACAGTCTTTTTATATGTACGTGTTCTAAGGCACCATCTACTACTGAGCATGTGCACAGTGTATGTAATCACATGAGCCGCTTGTCAAAGTTTCAACGTATTTTTAACTTTCATAGGCATTTCCATATTAGTAGTATCCATTTCGGACTGCTAATAAATGTATGAAGGCATGGTAAGCTGTGGAGCAGCGGCGCTTCAGTGAAGGCTGCAAAATCAGAAAGGCTCAGCTGTTCCGTCTGATTCTGCGACCCCTCACGGTGTAGTGTCGAAATCTGGAAGGAGGTGTCTGTAGCAGGTGATTGGTGGTCAACCAGTCACGTGTGCGGTCAGGAATGTGGTGACGTAGCGGTCACACATTCCGTCGGGTTGCAGATTTTCACAAGACACCGGCAAATTTTTGTGAATTTTGGAACTTGTCAGAAAAAAATAAAAATAAATACTACTGCTACTTATTTAGAATTCAGGGGAAGTGCTATTGTAATGTTTTTTTGTTTGTGGATTTTTGGTTATGCATTTGTTGATTACAAAGAGGGGTTCAAAATAATAAATGGATACGGCAATTTTACTACACATAATCAAATATTTTATATTAAAACCTCAACTTTTTACTGTCCTTTTAAATGTATGACATTTAATAAACTATCATAAAAAATAAGTTTGTACAATAAACCCTACATTATTAAACGTTATCAAGATTGTACTGAAATCTCATTATTGAATTACACCTGGACGTGAACCCTACTTACCCCCAGCGTACATGAAACCAGTATCATTGTACTACTTACCCCCAGCGTACATGCAAACAGTAACATTGTACTACTTACCCCAGCGTACATGCAACCAGTAACATTGTACTACTTACCCCCAGCGTACATGCAACCAGTAACATTGTACTACTTACCCCAGCGTACATGCAACCAGTAACATTTTACTACTTACCCCCAGCGTACATGCAACCAGTAACATTGTACTACAGTACTTACCCCCAGCGTACATGCAACCAGTAACATTGTACTACTTACCCCCAGCGTACATGCAACCAGTATCATTGTACTACTTACCCCCAGCGTACATGCAACCAGTAACATTGTACTACTTACCCCCAGTGTACATGCAACCAGTAACATTGTACTACTTACCCCCAGTGTACATGCAACCAGTAACATTGTACTACTTACCCCCAGCGTACATGCAACCAGTATCATTGTACTGCAGTACTTACCCCCAGCGTACATGCAAGCCAGTAACATTGATGAAATCCAGGCAATCTCACTGTATGAAGCATCAAAATACTCTTGTATCTCTTTGTAGAAAACGGTTATAGCTTTTGAAAATGCATAGGAGAATCCCATGGATATAAAAGCTCCAACTACAACCATCCACCCCCAACCACCATCTGGGGGGGTGTATCCTAAGCCAGTGCTAGCTGTTGGAGCCATGATAGGTACTTTGTGTTTTACTTAACACCTGCAAGACAAAGGAAGAACACATGAAGTGATAAGAATAGAAGACATTTAAATATGACATTATTAAGCCATCTACCACAATTATCAGATTAAAGGCACCTGAAAATCAAAATCCAACTCTCAATATTCTGAGAGAGTGCACAATCTCAAAAGGACATTAAACACTAAATAAATTCTAGATAGAATGGAATTACAGGAAAAGGGGACAAAAAAAAAATGAACGTATATTGCATACATATGATTTATCGTTTTATATTACTATCTCAAAGAGTTTAATGTATTTGCTCTCTTAACATCTTTTATTGAAAAGCATATCGATCTAGGCTCTGGAGCAGCAGTGCACTACTGGCTACCCACACATACCTCTTATTGACTCACCATATGTACTTAGCTAGCTCTAGAGCTGAATTTAAGCATGTGCTTAACCATTTTTGCAGGAGTTATACACAAACAAGCAAGTAATAGAGCAATAATAAAATGCCCTAACACATTTTTTGCACTTTTATGTACCTTTAACTAACTATGTGGTGGTCAGACAATGTTGCAATGCAAAGTAAAGCTTGCAGTCCCCTTCAGCAGCCAGAAGGATAAATCATTGCTTTACTGAATAGCATACTGCATTCCCTTTAGCTGCAGCAGATAGGCATATTGTTCCTTTAGTAAAAAAAAAATTTGCTGGGTTCCTTTTAAGTGGAGTTAAACAAATATGGTATATCCCAAACTGTTAGATTAGCTTTTTTTTTTTTTTAGTCCATTAGAAAATTAGTTTTGTAATTGTTTTCCAGTAACTTTGCACATTGTTGTGCAAACTAAAAAGTGTTGTACCCTGAGGATACAGTGGAAAGAAAAAGGAAGAACAAGAGAGAGTTAAAGAGAAAAGGTTGCTGGTGGAAAGAGCGAGCGAAAGACAGAGAGAGAGCGAAAGAGAGAGAGCGAAAGAGAGAGCGAGCGAGCGAAAAAGAGAGCGAGCGAGCGAAAAAGAGAGAGAGAGCGAAAAAGAGAGAGAGAGAGCGAAAAAGAGAGAGAGAGAGCGAAAAAGAGAGAGAGAGAGCGAAAAAGAGAGAGAGAGAGCGAAAAAGAGAGAGAGAGAGCGAAAAAGAGAGAGAGAGCGAAAAAGAGAGAGAGAGCGAAAAAGAGAGAGAAAGAGAAAGATAGAGCGAGAAAGAGAGAGCGAGAAAGAGAGCCAAAGACACTTTAGTCATCTTATAGAATTCACTAATCAAGTACATTGTGCAACTAATTAACATCTGATGTCACACAGGGAAAGTACATACTGTACATATCTCAGTTATTACATAAAAAAAAATCACAAACCCAAGTTAGACTGTCCCTTTAAATATCTGTGAAACATTTTACATTTTAGTTAAAACATTTTTTTAGTTTTTCATGAACAAAAAAATACTTTTTTTTTTGTTTTAACATCAAAAACTAAATCAAACAGTGAAAGGAGATTGCAGATACTGTATAATTTTGAAATGGATTTTCTTACATATGGTTTGCTCGTAAAATCGGACATTAGTCCCACAGTATGAAAGCTAAGTTTATCTCGTTTACTGAGAATAAAATAACATTGCCAGATATTGCACAATTTTATTTTGCAAATGCTCTTTATAACTTTATTAAAAAATAAAATAAAAATCACGCACCCAACAGAACAACTCTCACAGGTGCTACAACAATACAGCTATAACTCAGCCACATACTTAAAGGGACAGTCTACACAAAAATTGTTATTGTTTAAAAAGATAGATAACGCCTTTACTGCCCATTCCCCAGCTTTGCACAACCAACATTGTTAGATTAATTTACTTTGCAACCTTTCAACCTCTAAATTTCTGCCTGTTTCAAAGACTCTATTGACAGCCTCTTAATCACATGCATTTGTATTTGCTTTTCATAACATGAGACTGCTAGTTCACGTGGGCCATATAGATAACAATGTGCTCACACACAAGGAGTTATTTAAGATTTAGCACAACAGCACTAAATGCAAGTAAGTAGACTAGATAATAAATAAAAAGTCATGTGATCAGGGGGCTGTGAAGATGCTTAGATACAAGGTAATCACAGAGGTAAAAAGTATATTAATATAACTGTGTTGGTAAACTGGGTAATGGGTAATAAAGGGATTATCTATCTTTTTAAACATTAACAATTCTATTGTAGACTGTCCCTTTAACAAAGCCCTGTTAGTAAAATGTAGATTAGAAAATATTTGGGAAACAAATAATGTTAACCAGGGGAAACTGATTCAATCCCAGTTTAGTTAATTATAAAGGTGTTTTCCTGTAAACACAAACATTTGATTTTGAATGTAAAGATAGAGAGTTTAGAGAAAGTAAAAATACATTTATAACAAGTAATCTGAAATAGTTATCAGGTATTAGATCTTAAAAATAGTTGCAATTGTAGGTGGCAGTTATTGAAAAATGTGTAGCATCTATTTACATGTTAATATAAGAATATTTAACAATCCAACACTGTATCATGTAATACTTTTTACTTTGGGTTATATATAAATATTTCAGCTTTATTTTGGTTAACATTTAACAGCAGGTCATAGTCTTTAGTATTGAAAGGATGAAAAAAGAAGCTGAATTATTTCATAAATGCTTAAAAATAAAGCTTAGGTTTCAGTATATTTTAAAGGAAATATAATAAAACAAGAAACAACATAAAAGTACATTCAAATGTGTATGATAGTTCCAAACTGCAAACACTGATAAAAGCCCAAGCCTCTGACTGTAACGTTTAGTTGAACAAACTTGAGTCCTGTGCAGAATGTGATTCATTGTTTAACAGCACCACGTGTGCAGGGGGGTTACTCAGACTCTACAGAGCTTAGCATGAGGGGGTTTAGGGGGGATCCAGTGTACTCACCCTTGTCCAGCTCTGTTGTGAGTTCAGTGCAGCCAACAGGAGGGTAAAACAAGCAAGATCCCTGCAGAGGTCATACCCCAAAAACTCATCTGATCCAGGAGGCAGGGTGGAGCCTAAGGAAAGCAGAGAGAGATCTCACATCTGCACTATACTAAGTGATCTGAGAGTTCTCAGGAAGTGACAAACTCTGCACTGTAGGCAGCCACTTGATACAGAAGTATTCTCATGTATTTGCATATCACCAGGGGTTGCTTGATACAGAAGTATTCTCATGTATTTGCATATCACCAGGGGTTGCTTGATACAGAAGTATTCTCATGTATTTGTATATCACCAGGGGTTGCTTGATACAGAAGTATTCTCATGTATTTGTATATCACCAGGGGTTGCTTGATACAGAAGTATTCTCATGTATTTGTATATCACCAGGGGTTGCTTGATACAGAAGTATTCTCATGTATTTGCATATCACCAGGGGTTGCTTGATACAGAAGTATTCTCATGTATTTGCATATCACCAGGGGTTGCTTGATACAGAAGTATTCTCATGTATTTGTATATCACCAGGGGTTGCTTGATACAGAAGTATTCTCATGTATTTGTATATCACCAGGGGTTGCTTGATACAGAAGTATTCTCATGTATTTGCATATCACCAGGGGTTGCTTGATACAGAAGTATTCTCATGTATTTGTATATCACCAGGGGTTGCTTGATACAGAAGTATTCTCATGTATTTGCATATCACCAGGGGTTGCTTGATACAGAAGTATTCTCATGTATTTGCATATCACCAGGGGTTGCTTGATACAGAAGTATTCTCATGTATTTGTATATCACCAGGGGTTGCTTGATACAGAAGTATTCTCATGTATTTGTATATCACCAGGGGTTGCTTGATACAGAAGTATTCTCATGTATTTGCATATCACCAGGGGTTGCTTGATACAGTAGTATTCTCATGTATTTGCATATCACCAGGGGTTGCTTGATACAGAAGTATTCTCATGTATTTGCATATCACCAGGGGTTGCTTGATACAGAAGTATTCTCATGTATTTGCATATCACCAGGTGTTGCTTGATACAGTAGTATTCTCATGTATTTGCATATCACCAGGGGTTGCTTGATACAGTAGTATTCTCATGTATTTGTATATCACCAGGTGTTGCTTGATACAGAAGTATTCTCATGTATTTGCATATCACCAGGGGTTGCTTGATACAGAAGTATTCTCATGTATTTGTATATCACCAGGGGTTGCTTGATACAGTAGTATTCTCATGTATTTGTATATCACCAGGGGTTGCTTGATACAGAAGTATTCTCATGTATTTGCATATCACCAGGGGTTGCTTGATACAGAAGTATTCTCATGTATTTGTATATCACCAGGGGTTGCTTGATACAGAAGTATTCTCATGTATTTGTATATCACCAGGGGTTGCTTGATACAGAAGTATTCTCATGTATTTGCATATCACCAGGGGTTGCTTGATACAGAAGTATTCTCATGTATTTGTATATCACCAGGGGTTGCTTGATACAGAAGTATTCTCATGTATTTGCATATCACCAGGGGTTGCTTGATACAGAAGTATTCTCATGTATTTGCATATCACCAGGGGTTGCTTGATACAGAAGTATTCTCATGTATTTGTATATCACCAGGGGTTGCTTGATACAGAAGTATTCTCATGTATTTGCATATCACCAGGGGTTGCTTGATACAGAAGTATTCTCATGTATTTGCATATCACCAGGGGTTGCTTGATACAGAAGTATTCTCATGTATTTGTATATCACCAGGGGTTGCTTGATACAAATACATAGGTGCATGGTGCAGCACTAGGCTTCATTTACTTTGTATGTGAAAAAATGTTATAATCTTATGATTGCTCTATTGCTTGTATATAACTATGTGTTTAATCCCTGCAAAGGGAGCTAGCTGGACACACTGTGAGCCTATGACAAAAGACATATGTACAACTGCCAAGCACCAGCTTTATCCTAGTAGTGCATTGCTGTTGCAGAGCATATGTACATACACTTTTTAAAGGGTCAGTCAAGTCAAAATTAAACTTTCATGATTCAGATAGAGCTGCAATTTTAAACAACTTTCCAATTTACTTCTGTTAGCAATTTGCTTTGTTCACTTGGCATCATTTATTGAAGATTAAAACTAGGTAGACTGGGGGGAGGAGCCAACTCTGAAGCTGGAAGGTCGCACATCTTAACAGCTCTGGCTATAACATGACAATTCGCAAACTAAGGGACCGTTCCAGCTCAAATGTTTCAACATCATTGTAGATCAGAAAGTCCAGTCGATCTACACAGCTAATTTTCAGCTATATATGATTGACGGGATCTCACGACCCTAATGTGTATGAGGCTGACAGCAAATTCGGGGAGCAGCCATCTTGCGGCCTGTGCAGAGTTTGCAGTGGAGAACAGGACCGACCAAAAGCTATTGCTCTATTCTTAAGCTAGTTAACTACTCCATTGCCTAAATATGGAGGTTCCGGAGCGCATTATAGAGGAGATACACAATTTTCTAGATAGCTGCCGGACAGTGTTTGAACATTCATTCGCATTGGCGTCTCTGCAAGCTACAACAAAGTCTACAAAACACGCTTCTTCCACTTTTTCGTTCAATAGATACTCTTAAGACAGAACCTCCAGAAGCATCAGTACCGAGCATACAAAGTACGGACACTGCTGACAAACCAACTTCCACAGACCGCTCAAAACTCTCCGGCATTACAGGCACTAACTCCAGGATGCCAGATGTGGCAGACCGCTTTACTGCAGTGAGACACCAGGAGGCCGCAATACCCATAGCGAGGACATGCCCTCAATTAGTGAGGGTGCTACCCTACAGTCATCACAACTGGGAGCGCACTCTAGGTAAGGGAGTTCCCAAGACTAATACACCAGCAAGCCTGCCTTCTCAACACAGGACTCCTTCCATGGCGGCAGGGACACCTTTTCCTCCAAAACTGGGAACACCTCTTCCATACCAGGTAATTGCGGAGGGCAAGGAGGCGCCACACCACTCTACCTTCGATTTTAAGATTGAGGCTGTCTACTGGAAGGGGCTACCTGAGACAGTTTACCGGATCGCTTCCCTCCTGTGATCTGAGCTGATGCCTATGGGGCTCCGGCTCCACAAGTGGACTTCCTTTTTGGTGCTAACTGATTTTCAGGCCACATCAGCCTCGATATTAGCGCCACAAAGACCAACATTACATTCTCACAGGTCCGGCATTGGTTAGGGCGTACTCTCCTGACTAGATCTCTGCAGAGGGAGTTCATTCTGGGACAGTTATCTGTGCATTACCAGTTTGTTATTTGGTTAAGTTTAACATAGTGTGTGGAGCTGCTCATATAAGTATAGTTCCTTTGCCTTAATGTGCTCAATGTTTATTTTTGTTACTGTTATAGGCACTCTTTCCGCAATAGTTGGAGCTACCATATAGATAGTTTGTATGCATCCTGTCTCCTGTACTGATTTAACATAATAGTGCCATGACTGATTGCATTATCCTACACTTATAACTTGTATATATGACTTTAGTTGAACAATGATGTTATGTTCTGGGGCTCACTCTAACCACAGGGCAGATTAAGTTTATAACCTCTGTATTTCCTTTTTATACTTGCAAGCCAGGTGCTTATATGGTAGCTACACAATGTTCCGCTCCATTGCATCATCAACACGGTATATAAAGTTTGCTATATGTATTAACCCCCTTACCTAACCTGACTACAATGGAATATGGGCTGCTGTAGTAACTAAAGGGTCACAAATTGAATTTTTAGACTCCTACTCAATCATGCAGATCATGTTATAAACTGCACTATTCCGCTCAACCCTGCACAAAATCCACACACTGGACACATGTCAATCCCTTTACATTGGGTACCACTTTTCTTTAGATCACAGGGGACCACTCGTACCATAATCAAACTGTGTCACAATCTTTTACCACTATTCGGAACAACTGTTTAGTGACCTCTGTATCTACCCCTGCTCTCTAATCTTGCTGCGGGGGGGGGGGGGGGCTGGGCTGTCAGCGGCCGGGGCAGTTCGGCTCCCTCACCTTAGATAACTCCTCCATTATATCTCAGGGATTCGACCAACATACACAATGAACACGAAAACCCCATTTAGGTCTTCAATTTATTCATATACAACTGCCCCTAGCAGTCACTACCTCCAAGAACCCACTATCTATTAGGGCCCACACTCAGCTAATACGATTTACTTTGTTGCATACTTGTATACCTATGACTACGCAGTAATAAGACAGATCATGTTATACCTTGCTGTTATGGTAACAGGCGCACCAATACAATGGAGTTACAATGGTCTCTTCTTACACTTCTACCCCCCAACACACATTAACAATATATAGCGAAAAGCTGTGAGATCCATGTGGTCAATTGTTAGTGCTTCCTTTAATATTGCATATGTCCTCTTGTTCTCCTTGTGTAGTGTCTGTTACCACACTGACCCATACTAATCCAAACCACAAGATCCTAAACCAATCTAGAAGTAGCCTTCTCACAGATAAGTATACTCCTAATATATTTAAATTACCACCTCCTCCCCCCCCCCCCCTCCTGTATATAATAAACCTCCTAATCTAGGAGGGTTCACTATGCGGTTGCTCTCGCCTATACGCACCCTAACTACTATCTTTATACGTACATCTTGCAGTGCACCATAAGATTGATCATATTTCCCCTTTATAGATTAGCAATATTGTCTAATATTTTTCTCTTGCATTATTACCGGTTTTATTACAGCTTTTGAATTTATCACAACGTATTCATATCTTTTCCCATATTACTTAAACACAGGAAAATAATTCCTCCTCTATAGTATTTAAAATCCTGTTGGGTCTATGAGTGGCCCCATCTGTTGTTGGAGGATATCACACTTGTTCTAAAAAGAGGTTATACCTTTATATTGTACTATAATATTTTTGCTGTTCTACACTTTTCAATGTTAAGTATTGTTATTGTCTCCACGTGAGAATAATTGGCAAATTGTCATTCCTACTTTGATGTACATGAGCATATTATTGTACCTGTTGAAAACCTCAATAAAAAATTAAATAAAAAAAACAAAAAAAAAAATAGGTAGGCTCATAAGCGCTCAGGAGTGTGCACGTGTCTTTAGTATTCTACGGCAGCAGTGCTTTGCATCATTATTTGTAGATTTGTTATACAATGTTGCAAAACACTGCTGCCATAGATTACTAAAGACACGTGCACACTCCTGAGCGCTTATGAGCCTACCTAGTTTTAATCTTCAATATATGATCCCAAGTGAACAAAGCAAATTTGATAAAACATTTTTACTACACATGTTTGCTACATAAAGGGAGAGTAAACACATTGTAATTACAAGACATCTCTGTTGTGTTGCTATAGAATAACATATCAAGTCTTAACATGTTTAAAACAAATTAAAATCCTTTTTTCTGCAATTATTTATCAATAGCCAAACTCCAGCCACCATTTGCCTTATTTGGAGGAGCCAATCAGGGCTTTAGTCTGTAGGCAATAAGGCTAACCACAGTCATTATGTTAGTATTAAGTCAATTGTTTAGTTTTTATCAGCTAAAGACAATTAGGGACAGATACAGACCCAAAATCACCAATACCGGGCAAATGCCAAGTGGGCCAGGGCCGGTCTCCTTAGCCACAACCCACTTATTAGTTACCCACAGCCGGCACTAACCAACTGCTGTGATTCTGTGGCTCTTTACCCAAAAAATTACTACACAGCAGTGTCACATCATGAGTGGCCTTTTTTGGTAGTCTGACCAGCCCTACATATCCCTCCATGGCATTGGCATTCAAATCTTTACTAAAGCTGCAGCCTCAGGCCAGTGACATCACACGTGACACAACACACTGCAGCAAGTGCAGCCTCAGGCTGGTGACATCACACGTGACACAACACACTGTGCAGCAAGTGCAGCCTCAGGCCAGTGACATCAAACGTGACACAACACACTGGGCAGCAAGTGCAGCCTCAGGCCGGTGACATCACAAGTGACACAACAGACTGGGCAGCAAGTGCAGCCTCAGGCCGGTGACATCACACGTGACACAACGTGCTAGGCAGCAAGCGCAGCCTCCGTACAGTCAATTTGGCACTTGGTAAGGAAGCAGGGATTGGAAACCGAAGCGAGAAGCAGTGGTTGTTTAGTGAAGGTAAGTCTAAGGGGGATATTTATCAAAGCGTCAATCTCTATGCATTTGCCGGCGTCAATACACTCGCCAGTCATCGCTGCCGCAGATCCACATACGATGCCCTTATTTATAAAAAAAACCTCAAAATCACATGCGTCAAGTATGGCACGATGAGCCTCGGACTGTTGTTAACTGACAGTCATCGATGTCATGGTTATTCGGGTTTTTCACAACTTTATTTATACCATTTCATTAGTGTCCATGAACAAGCACATTTTATTAAAGCTAATCTTTTATTTTTCATCTGTTAATGTCCAAGTAATATCTCATAGAAAGTTAGTTTTATATTTATTTATTATATGATACTTTCACAGAAATTAATGTGTATTTGTATTTCTAGAAGTCATGATATGCTTTTATCGCATGCTTTTTTTATGAATGATTATTAATGCGAGAATATGTACATATATCTTTGCACATACTTGTGTGTGTGTATATATACTGTATATATATATATATATATATATATATATATATATATATATATATATATATATATATGTGTGTGTGTTTGTGTGTGTGTTTGTGTGTGTGTTATGTCACAAATCTTTTGCAAACATATTTACATGTCCCTAAATTCCTTTTTGTGTTCTAAACAATGTTGTCTTTCATATCTCTGTGTTTATTTATACCACTATATGTATATAGTGTAAATGTATTAATATTCTGAGCAGGAATAATTGCAAATATAACATGTAATCAGGGTATCATATGTATTTATTTGCAAGCAATGGATATTTTAAGAGCTGGGACAGTTTTCTCTCTGTACCTGTGTAACCCCTTAAAAACCACCCCTTCACAGGTGTTATAAAATGGGCTGGCATATAAAATGAAATTTCTTACTGAAAACGAAATTCAAGAGAAGGAAGAAATACACTGAAAATAGCATGACAGTAAAGAGGTGAGTTTAATTTCTGCTGTATCTGAATCATGACAGTTTAATGTTAGGTGGGCTATCCCTTTGAGCTATCAGCTTAAGATTCTATTGAATCAAACATCAATTCGAATTTTGAAATCATTGTCTAAAATATTACACTGTGTGTCCTAATGTCAGCATCAATGTTTATATTTAATACTAATTTCACATATACATACTTTCAAAGTATAATACACAATGTAACAAATGGCACTTACAAGTTCTGATGAGTGATCAATGACACAAGTATCGAGCAATTTGATTAATTAGTGATAGTTTATAATGTGTATTTCAATCAGATAAGCTGATGTCAATAATCATGTGATATGTGTGCATTTACCAATAAGTTATGGAAAACGCTACTACTTTGTGGCTTCTTTATGAGTTTGAGTATTGCGTCAAATTTGATGCAATAAGGAAATCTCTGAACAACCAAGTTGCAACATATTTGGTGCGAAGTAGAGAGTGAAGTATTCAAATTATTTTTAATATTCTACATGCATACTTTTGTAAATATATATGTATACTGTATATATGTGTGTAAATATATATGTATACTGTATATATCTGTGTAAATATATATGTATACTGTATATGTGTGTAAATATATATGTATATATATATTTATTATTCTTTTCATATTTTTTTTTAATAATGTTATTTCTGATCTTAAAGGGACATCAAACTCATATCAGAAATATTATTATAAAGATATAGAAGACCATCTCAAGCAACATTACAACCTTTGTACTTGTATTATTCCTCGGATATCCTTTATAGTAGAAATAGCAATGCACATTTGCAAGCCAATCATATGAGTCATCTATGTGCAGTCATCAATCAGCAGCTATATACAGGGAGTGCAGAATTATTAGGCAAATGAGTATTTTGACCACATCATCCTCTTTATGCATGTTGTCTTACTCCAAGCTGTATAGGCTCGAAAGCCTACTACCAATTAAGCATATTAGGTGATGTGCATCTCTGTAATGAGAAGGGGTGTGGTCTAATGACATCAACACCCTATATCAGGTGTGCATAATTATTAGGCAACTTCCTTTCCTTTGGCAAAATGGGTCAAAAGAAGGACTTGACAGGCTCAGAAAAGTCAAAAATAGTGAGATATCTTGCAGAGGGATGCAGCACTCTTAAAATTGCAAAGTTTCTGAAGCGTGATCATCAAACAATCAAGCGTTTCATTCAAAATAGTCAACAGGGTCGCAAGAAGCATGTGGAAAAACCAAGGCGCAAAATAACTGCCCATGAACTGAGAAAAGTCAAGCGTGCAGCTGCCAAGATGCCACTTGCCACCAGTTTGGCCATATTTCAGAGCTGCAACATCACTGGAGTGCCCAAAAGCACAAGGTGTGCAATACTCAGAGACATGGCCAAGGTAAGAAAGGCTGAAAGACGACCACCACTGAACAAGACACACAAGATGAAACGTCAAGACTGGGCCAAGAAATATCTCAAGACTGATTTTTCTAAGGTTTTATGGACTGATGAAATGAGAGTGAGTCTTGATGGGCCAGATGGATGGGCCCGTGGCTGGATTGGTAAAGGGCAGAGAGCTCCAGTCCGACTCAGACGCCAGCAAGGTGGAGGTGGAGTACTGGTTTGGGCTGGTATCATCAAAGATGAGCTTGTGGGGCCTTTTCGGGTTGAGGATGGAGTCAAGCTCAACTCCCAGTCCTACTGCCAGTTTCTGGAAGACACCTTCTTCAAGCAGTGGTACAGGAAGAAGTCTGCATCCTTCAAGAAAAACATGATTTTCATGCAGGAAAATGCTCCATCACATGCGTCCAAGTACTCCACAGCGTGGCTGGCAAGAAAGGGTATAAAAGAAGAAAATCTAATGACATGGCCTCCTTGTTCACCTGATCTGAACCCCATTGAGAACCCGTGGTCCATCATCAAATGTGAGATTTACAAGGAGGGAAAACAGTACACCTCTCTGAACAGTGTCTGGGAGGCTGTGGTTGCTGCTGCACGCAATGTTGATGGTGAACAGATCAAAACACTGAGAGAATCCATGGATGGCAGGCTTTTGAGTGTCCTTGCAAAGAAAGGTGGCTATATTGGTCACTGATTTGTTTTTTTTTTTGTTTTTTTTTTTTGTTTTTTTTTTTTTTTTTTCAAAATATTTATTTATTGTGGTACTTAAATAGGGCATGCAAACAGTTTAAACATACAAAGTACATTGCCATGACATACAAAAAGAGAAATGCACGCGTCAGCTAAAGTCTGTAGAGGTATGATAAGCCTTTTGTAATATCCACATATAAAATAGGAACATGAAAGGAAAGCAGTAATAAATGGCAAACTAAGATACATAAAGCCCAATGATAAAAGAACCTTCCATACCAGAACTCACAGATCTCTCTTGGACCTGGAACATAAAAAGATAACACGGGAGGGAAGGGTATATTGAAGTGAGGAGACCACTCTTGGGTCTCACAATGGTACCCTAATTTATGTGTTTATTTATTTTTATTGAAAGATGATGGTAGCACCTGTAGATGTGCATATTAAAGGGGAGGTAGAAATGCACTATATGAGCCACATTTGTTTTTGAGTGGAGGATACACTATGCATGAAATAGGGTACATAGGAGGTTATAATTGCTTGGGATCTGTATAGCATAATTAGAACATTTTATGGTGTTTGAGGGAAAAACACTGATCTGAAATTATGTAGATCAGAGTGCTTATAAACACTAAATTAACGAGGGAAAAGAGTAGAGCTGCTCTAAATAAAACAAGGGTCCCAACTGAAGTAAATTAGAATGAAAGCCCCCCTCTATACGTTAATATAAAAATGTAAAGAATTTTATCCCCCTTTGGTAGAAATACAGTATGATAGACCTGAGACAATAAGAGGCAACACAATACAATAACAGTTGTAGCCATGATAATATGCTGAATATTAACGTTACCTCGAGCATTGTAAAAACTGCTAAATATATGATAAAATCAGGCAGGGAGTGTTGAAAAGCCTCAACAGGGAGTACATGCATCAAACATCTTATGGCACAAACATGTAGATATGCATTTAAGGGGAGAGGGGAAAGCATACAGAAGAAAACCGGCCCATATATACATAAACTGAAAAGCGTTTGTAATGTCCCCGTTTGGGCAATGAAACTGATCCGCAACTAGTCCGGGAGCAAATTACAATGGTGTAAGCTAAAAAGCTCTGTCACCCAACTCCGGTTTTTGGTGAGGTGTAGAGAGTCCCACATGCGCCAGGATAGTCACCGGGTTTCTCTGGGAACATTGAGAGGCCTGTATAGCAGTGGACCTCTGGATATACCATTAGGGATAAATGCTGGGTAAGGGAATTCTCGTGCTCACAACTTTTGGCGGCATCCGTTGTCGCCAGGCTTGAGAAGTGCGCCGTAATGCTGTACTTCTTGATTGGCTGTGAGACAGCGATACTCCCAAAAGATCCATGAGGCTCCATGTCCATGGCCGATTTATCGCCCCCTATAGAAGTCAAGGCGCCAGCTTCCAGATCTGCTTGATCTACGGCCAAAGTGAGTGCTAAGTGCTGGGGCCCCAAAGCACCGCCACACTCATCTGCCGCATTAATATGATCCTGCTTAGGATCCAAGCTAGGTCCATAAGTAGTTTCAGGGTCAGATATCATGTGTAGCTTCTTGTCAAAGTCAGCGCGGTAGTTCATGAGCAAATAGCTTAGCTGCTCTAAAATTGTGAAAGCACCCTCCATATCAATCCTTTCAGTGAAGAGCATAGCGGGCATGTTGAATAAAGATTGTGCAGCAGTTTAAAATCCTAAAGTAGGATCTCGTAACCCCAGAGTTTGGGGGGGGGGGGTACGATTGCGGCAGCCCCAGCCATATATTGAACAACCACACAGGGATGGCTACTTAGGATCAATATGCTGCGTAGTTACAGCAAAGTACAAAATGGAGTCCAAACCTGTGTAAGAGCTGATCATATATCTGTCTCAAAGAACATAGGCAAAGAACTTGTATGATCCCCAATAGTGGGCATCCATCCGGTCCTAGCAGAAAAGACTTTCAAATCTGTTGGTCGCAGTATTTTTACTATGTAAAATGTATGTAAAGTCCTTTAGGCTTGAGGAGCTTCACAAAAACACGTCTTGCCGCAGTGAGATCAGGCTCCGCCCCCCCTTGTTTTGTTTTTGAATGTCAGAAATGTATATTTGTGAATGTTGAGATGTTATATTGGTTTCACTGGTAAAAATAAATAATTGAAATGGGTATATATTTGTTTTTTGTTAAGTTGCCTAATAATTATGCACAGTAATAGTCACCTGCACACACAGATATCCCCTTAAAATAGCTATAACTAAAAACAAACTAAAAACTACTTCCAAAACTATTCAGCTTTGATATTAATGAGTTTTTTGGGTTCATTGAGAACATGGTTGTTGTTCAATAATAAAATTAATCCTCAAAAATACAACTTGCCTAATAATTCTGCACTCCCTGTAGTTTATCTGCATATGCTCTTCATCAAAGGATATTTAAAAAATGAAGATATATAAAAATATATTTAAAAAATGTATATAAAACCAAAGAATATTTTTACCACATTGCATGCTATTTATACATCATTCAACATATATTTTGCTTTTCATGACCCTTCAAAATAATATTTAACCCCTTAACGACATGCGTCGTACAGGGTACGTTTAGCACAAACTGGTCTTTAAAGACCAGCGACGTACCCTGTCCGATGTTGGGGATTAAAGTGGCTGGAAGCAATCCTGATCGCTTCCAGCCGCTTTACTGTTATTGCAGTGATGCCTCGATATCGAGGCATCCTGCAATAACATTTTTCCCCCATCCGATGCAGAGAGAGCCACTCTGTGGCCCTCTCTGCACCGGAATTGATGGCCGCAATCGTTGGTGGGTGGGAGCCTACATGGGAGGTGGGTGGGCGGCCATCGATGGATGACTGAAGAGAGAGGGGGTGGGGTTGTCGGGGGCGCGAACGAGGGGCGGTGGGCGGGCACATGCGCGGTGAAATGGTAGCATGAAATATACCAAGATGGGTCTAGATCAATACTTTGGGTCTACTACACTACTCTAAAGCTAAAATTAACCCTAGACACTCCCTACATGCTCCCTAATTAACCCCTTCACTGCTGGGTATAATACACGTGTTATGCGCAGTGGCATTTAGCGGCCTTCTAATTACCAAAAAGCAACGCCAAAGCCATATAAGTCTGCTATTTCTGAACAAAGGAGATCCCAGAGAAGCATTTACAACCATTTATGCCATAATTGCATAAGTTGTTTGTAAATAATTTCTGTGAGAAACCTAAAGTTTGTGAAAAAGTGAACAATTTTTTTTTTATTTGATCGCATTTGGCGGTGAAATGGTGGCATGAAATATACCAAAATGGGCCTAGATCAATACTTTGGGTTGTCTTCTAAAAAAATATATATACATGTCAAGGGATATTCAGGGATTCCTGAAAGATATCAGTGTTCCAATGTAACACTAATTTTGAAAAAAAGTGGTTTGGAAATAGCAAAGTGCTACTTGTATTTATTGCCCCATAAATTGCAAAAAAAGCAAAGTACGTTTAAAAATTGGGTATTTCTAAACTCAGGACAAAATTTAGAAACTATTTAGCATGGGTGTTTTTTGGTGGTTGTAGATGTGTAACAGATTTTGGGGGTCAAAGTTAGAAAAAGTGTATTTTTTTCCATTTTTTCCTCATATTTTATCATTTTTTAATAAAATGATAAAATATGATGAAAATAATGGTATCTTCATAAAGTCCATTTAATGGCGAGAAAAACAGTATATAATATGTGTGGGTAACTGGGTACAGTAAATGAGTAAGAGGAAAATTACAGCTAAACACAAACACCGCAGAAATGTAAAAATAGCCTTGGTCCTTCAGGGAAAGAAATTGAAAAATGGCCTTGTCCTTAAGGGGTTAAATAAATACAGCTACACTATAATTTTGATTAAATACATATTTATTATAAATAAATTTAAACTTTTTTTTTTTCTCCACAAACTTAAAACTTTTTATAAAAAATTGTGTATAGCCTCCTGTATTCCCCGCACTGCAGTGGCGAGAATCTGGAGTCCCTCTGCCAGTTGTTTGAAAAAATCTTGCCGGAAGGGCTCGGTCTGTGTCTCCTGATCGCGAGCTATAAAAAAGACAAAATAAAATATGTTCTACAAATTCAGATGCAATTGTTAAAACCTAATATTACATTTTCTTAAATTCTCCTCCAGTCACCTCCTCATCTGACAGCACCGGCAAGATGGCAGGAGCAGCGCCGGGCATGGATTACTGGTCAGCTGTCAAAAATCAAGTACAAACACAAATCATTTTTAGTATGAGGAATATGTGACAAGGCCTATATTATATACATATCATTTTTAGTATGAGGAATATGTGACAAGGCCTATATTATACATATCATTGTTAGTATGAGGAATATGTGAAAAGGCCTATATTATGCACAAATCATTGTTAGTATGAGGAATATGTGACAAGGCCTATATTATACACAACTCATTGTTAGTATGAGGAATTTGTGACAAGGCCTATATTATACACATCATTGTTAGTATGAGGAATATGTGACAAGGCCTATATTATACATATCATTGTTAGTATGAGGAATATGTGAAAAGGCCTATATTATACACAAATCATTGTTAGTATGAGGAATATGTGACAAGGCCTATATTATACACAAATCATTGTTAGTATGAGGAATATGTGACAAGGCCTATATTATACACATCATTTTTAGTATGAGGAATATGTGACAAGGCCTATATTATACACATATCATTTTTAGTATGAGGAATATGTGACAAGGCCTATATTATACATATCATTTTTAGTATGAGGAATATGTGACAAGGCCTATATTATATACATATCATTTTTAGTATGAGGAATATGTGACAAGGCCTATATTATACACATATCATTTTTAGTATGAGGAATATGTGACAAGGCCTATATTATACATATCATTTTTAGTATGAGGAATATGTGACAAGGCCTATATTATACATATCATTTTTAGTATGAGGAATATGTGACAAGGCCTATATTATACATATCATTTTTAGTATGAGGAATATGTGACAAGGCCTATATTATACATATCATTTTTAGTATGAGGAATATGTGACAAGGCCTATATTATACACATTATTGTAAGTATGAGGAATATGTGACCCCTATATAGGTCATACATTACGCCTTCTATAAATAAATAAAACAAGTTACAACAAGGATGGGTGTAAAGGCCGCAGCCCGCATTTATTAAATAATTCTTTAATTAACAATCTTCAAATCAACAATTAAATTAATCATAAACTTTAAAACAAAAGGTGCCATAGCACCGAGATGTACCTTCCCCCCGGTTTACAACCAGATACATCCCCCAAAACTCTCCCGCCTCTTTAGGGAGGTACCAACTTACTTAACCTCCAGATCTAAAACACCCCGCCATAGCACGCCATCGCGTGCCTACCCCACCCGGGCTAAGGCCTTTAACACGGCTTCTTTGATGTTAAAATTAAAAAGATGCAAACCCACTTCATTTAAATGTACACCATCCTTCAAAAAAGAAACAACGCCCAGTCTCCCCTTCGAATTCTACATGGCGAATGCCAAACCCCCCAATCCTGCAAACAAAACTACTAACTGATCTATTTACCTTTTTCCTAGAGGCCTCCAGCTTCTTCACATCCCATGCTGCCCTCCACACCGACCTAGGTTCAATATCAGACCACACTAACACTATATCAGGGAATAATTCCCTCAACCTAACCAAATCCCACTTAATTTTGTCCAGCAAATCCTTCTGAGAAATGAAACCCAAGTCGTTTCCTCCTGCATGTACAATTAAAATCGCTGGAGGCCGAAACAACCTAGCATAACCCACGACCTTTCTAAGCAATTGGTCCCACCTCAATCCTCTAGTCCCAAACCACCTCAACATCACTGTCTCCTCATTAAGCTTCAGCTGAATGCCCTGCTCTGTACTTGCTGCTGCCTTCCGGGCCCAATAAATGTAGGAATGCCCGACAATCCAACAATGTACTGGTCCTGTCAAAACAAAAACATAACCTAAACTCTCATATCAAGCCTAACATATGATTTAAAACATCCAGACTTCCAGCCACCAATCCTCTTAATCACATTCTCACCCAAACCCAAATTGGCCGCCTCCGTCCCTGCCCCGATCCGGAACGAGTGAGTACCAAACTCCTTTGCCACATAACCAAGCTTTGTCAATACCCTTCTAAACACCGCCAAGAATTGAAAACGCGAAAGACTGGACCCATCCTGATGTACAAACAAAGGTAAGAAACCCACCGGGCGCACCTCCAAAAAGGCCTTCAATACCGCCACAGGACAACAACTCCCTTTAGTTTCTTTAATCTGGATCCACCTTCCCAACCCCTTTTGATCCGTTTTCGATTTCCTCAACCATACCCATAACACATTATCTTTGATAGATACATCTCGGGCCCACAGACCTCCAGAATTCTGTCTATTTGCACCAACTATTTCAGATATACGAAAAGCACCAAAAAAGGCCAACACAAAAGCAGCCTGAAATAAAAGAAATTCAAACTCAGATGAACACACAGCACTTAACGAACCCAATATCTGCCTCAAGGTATCAAAAACCACCGGACGTCTTCTGTCATTACACACCTGACCTTTACATATGCCCCTTACCGCCAATCTAATTACAAACAGTTTTGTCAAGTCCTGCCAACCTAATAACTTAAAAAGAAAACCCATTGCTGCAATGGATTTTTGAACTTTTGACTTCGACCAACCCAAATCACCCCATTCCACGACCCATGCTAAAAATCCATGACTCCACTCTTCATTGGCGAATACCAAACCATTCGCTGACACAAATTGAAACCACTGCTTCCAAACAGATACGTAAGCCGCCCAAGTACCTTGAGCTAATGCTCCCTTAGCGACTCGAATTAAATCCAGCATCTCAGATCCCATAGCTCTGGCGGACATCCAACACCCTCCTTCTCTGCTTCTGGTGCCACTTCCCAGAACCTTTCCCACTGAAAGCGAGAAAGAGAATCAGCAATGACATTCTGACAACCTGGAACATGAACAGCACAAAATAAAACATTCATTTGCATACAGTCCAGCACAAACAACCTCAGTAGACGCACCACTGGCAGCGAGCTAGATGTGAGTCTGTTAATTGCGAACACAACCCCAAAGTTATCCGTGTGGAATATCACCTTTCTGTCCCTAAGAAAATCTTTCCAAATTTTCAATGCTACCACCAACGGGAACAGTTCCAGAAAAAACAAATTCTTATTGAGACCCGCCTGTTTCCATTCCACCGGCCATAACCCCGCAGACCAATGCCCATGCAAATACGCACCGTAACCCACCGAACCAGAGGCATCAGTATACAAATGAATATCCTCATTCGACACTGCCAAACCCTGTACCATCGCACTTCCATTAAAGTCTTCTAGAAAAATAAGCCAAATTTTGAAATCCTCTTTTAGCTCCTTACCCAACCGAATCCAATGAGATGGGTTCTTTACACCTGCCGTTGCTAAAGACAATTTCCTACAGAAGACTCTCCCAACCGGGATAATTCTGCAGGCAAAATTAAGCTTTCCCACTAACGACTGAATTTCTTTAAGCCTAAGCTTCTTTCTCTTCAAACAACAACCAATGCAACTCTTCAGGTCCAACACTTTATCCAAAGGCAAACAGCATTCCATAGTCCCAGAATCAATTTCAATGCCCAAAAAACTCAAAACTGTCTGTGGACCTTCCGTCTTTTCATGAGCTACTGGAATACCGAAATCTGCTGCCACCGCAAAGAAGTGTTCCATCAGCTGAGCACAATCCTCTTCCCCTGCCTTACCAACAAAAAGGAAATCATCTAGGTAATGTACCACTGAATTCAATCCTGATACCTGTCTGACCACCCATTCCACAAAAGTGCTGAATTTTTCAAAATACGCACATGATATGGAACAACCCATTGGCAGACACAAATCCACGTAAAAGGACCCCTCAAAATAGCAGCCCAATAAGTGATGACAAACCGGATGCACAGGTAAAAGCCGAAAGGCTGCCTCCACGTCCACTTTCCCCAACAAAGCACCCACACCCGCCGCCGTCACCAGCTTAACAGCCTGATCAAATGAAGCGTACTCACTGCAGCTACGTCAGGATCTATACCGTCATTAACTGACGAACCTTTTGGGAAAGACAGATGGTGAATTAAACGAAACTGTCCAGCCACTTTCTTGGGAACCACTCCCAACGGGGACACCCTCAAATTCTTAAATGGTGGGTGACTGAATGGTCCTGCCATCCTACCCAATGCCACTTCCTTATTCAATTTACCTCTAACAACCTCTGGAAATTCCTTAGCAGACTTTAAATTCCCCGAAATTTGACAAGCCCCCCCATCCTCAAACGGGATCCAAAAACCAGAACTAAACCCTGTTAACAACAACTCAGCATCTCTCGCCTTTCCCCTCACCTTAGCGAATCGCTCTAGCCAGGGCACCATCCTTCTTACCCTCACTGGGGTCTTGGCCCTTAAGAGCAACCTCTCCCGACTTACCACTGCCCCCTTTCTTGAAACATCTGAACCAAGGGTGAGTTCCTTCACAACCGGAACATGCGTGCTTGTATTTACATCCACTACCGAATTTACACAGGCCTTCATTGTACTGGAAGCACAATCCTTTTCTAATGGCCACTGCCGCACCTCCCCCTGAAACTCCCCCAGATGAGCCGGCACCCCCTGCAGTTCCTGCCCCGAGGCCACGAAAGGACCCACGCATTGGAGTCATCAACTCCAACCAGATCCCCATATCCCGGTCATCCCAACGCATCTCCGGCCTTACTGCCAAACGCTGACGAAATTGTTCGTCATACCGCCACCATGCCAATCCCCCATATGTGCGATATGCCCCCGAGATTTCATCATAATAGCAAAAGAGCGCGGAACACTGATCTGGGAATTTCTCACCAATCACCGCAGCCAAAATACAAAAGGCCCTTGACCAATTTGAAAGCGTTTTTGGTAACTTACGATAACGTTTCTTGCGTTCATCCTCTTCTTTCTTCTCTTTATCCTTCGCCTCCTCTTTAATCTCCATCATCTGCTCCAGGGGTAACAGCGAAAAGAGCTCCAAAAATTCCCGTTTCCATATTTTCTCTTTTATTTCTTGTGTCAAATGTATCCCAAGTGGTCCAATAGAGCATAAGCACGGTCTTCTCAGCGCGCACTCTGGAACTTTGACAATGTCCCCCGACGAAACCACATCTTTCTTCTGCCCTTGAGTCCCCCCAGCTACCAGACCGCTGTCTCCCGTACCCGCAGCCACACCTGCTGCAGAAGCCACACTTCCCGACCCTGAAACCGCTCCCGACATGGGAGCCCCAACACCCGACCCCCCACTCCATGCCGACGCCACATTCTCTTTCCGACCCTCTGATTGCCTTTCAATTTTTGCTAATAATTCCTTTAAGCCACTCACCAGCGTCTGTTGCATACTACCACCAACATGCTCACTACCATCCACCACCACCATTCTTGCAGCACCCTCACCTGTGGTCCTGGGTGCCGTATTTAGTTGTACTGCTCCGGATTCCCTCGCCTGCTCTGCTACAACTGCCATCGGTTGAGGCCTAGATTCACGCTCACGGGGTCTATAAGCCCTCTGTCTGGGCGAAGATGACCTGGACCTTCTCCTCCTTCCACTCCTCACTGCCGCTCTTTCCAACCTTCCCCATGTGGGAGACCGCCTTTCCTGACGATGACGCACTCTCTCTCTAGGCGACCGGGATTTTTCCCGTCGCCGTTCATCGCCAGACCTCCTGGGACTATGGCGCTCACGGGCATCCATAACCCGAGGCCGTATCTGCGGAGAGGAGACAGTGAAAGGCCTAACATGATAACCCTCCCTATTACTACTAACACTCCCTACCCTAGACCTAACCCTAGAATCTAGTTTTTACCACAACTGATATACAGTGGCACCACTGCAGCAGCCTTTTCTATAATTGCAGTCAGTAGCTGACACTAAATTAGTGTTTCTGTGCTTATAATAGCAGAAAAGGTGGTGCTGTGCAGTTAAGTAATGTATTAAACCAAAAGAGAGGAAGAAACCTCTCTAAAAGACTGCACGTACAGCACTCTGTAATGGAGAAATTGGGAATTTAAAATATAACTTTTATTAAGTATATTAAAATAAAACACTCAATTAAAAACAACCTGGAAGTAGTAGGCCTATTCCTTAATCTTCTGTGAGCCTTTGATATGTTGTAGGTGCTTAGAAGGAAATTGTGTAGGCAGGGAGTTATAAGTGAGACCACTCAGTTTAATAATATCACTAGTAATATAGGGTTAGTCTTTTTGTGTCAAATACACAATATCTGGATATCCAAATATGCTATTGATTTGTGCTTGGGTGTTAGAATTGGGTTCAATGCTAGTAACGCTCAGTGAACTCAGAAATACACATATAAAGTAGTGTTAAAAAATCCACTTTGTTAATGAATATCACTTCTGTTTAATCTTATATTGGAATATAAATAGTAGAAATATTCAGAGTAATCAGATTTCACGTGACAATTTGTGAATCTGTGTTATTCTGGTTGTATTTTAAACATTCAAATGGGTGTTGTATATCTCATTTGCTCAACTTATTTCCACCATTTGTAGGTTTATTATCACAATAAATTATTTCCAATCTCAGTGTGGTTCAGTTGGTTCATTTATGTACAAATTGTTAACAAAGTAGTATAATCTTGATTTGTTTCTTTTTAATAGCTAGTCATTCGTCTATAATACCAGTGATCCTGTGTTTGGCGTTGGGATTATTACCCTATTGTCTTAGCACCACTATCACATATGTAATTCTTGTGGGATTGTGTTATTTAAAAATAGGGGGTATATGTACACCTTCTATTAGATCCAATCCTACTGGTAATACTGTGCACTTTGAGTAGCTAATTGTAATATAGTTCTTACACCTAATGACTCAGCCAATATACGTATGCTGAATATTAGTAACTATTGAAATGATAAGATGCAATATAAGATTAAACAGAAGTGATATTCATTAACAAAGTGGAATTTTTAACACTACTTTATATGTGTATTTCTGAGTTCACTGAGCGTTACTAGCATTGAACCTAATTCTAACACCCAAGCACAAATCAATAGCATATTTGGATATCCAGATATTGTGTATTTGACACAAAAAGACTAACCCTATATTACTAGTGATATTATTAAACTGAGTGGTCTCACTTATAACTCCCTGCCTACACAATTTCCTTCTAAGCACCTACAACATATCAAAGGCTTACAGAAGATTAAGGAATAGGCCTACTTCTACCAGGTTGTTTTTAATTGAGTGTTTTATTTTAATATACTTAATAAAAGTTATATTTTAAATTCCTAACCCTAGAATCTCCTTCCCCCTCCTGTCCAATAAAACCAGGTGATAAAGCCCTTATTAACTGTTCTAAAGTGGCCAGGTCCCCAACCTGCCGTTGTCCCACTGGTCCAGCTGAAGTGCCCTCCCCAGGATCCTCCATATCCAAGTCGCTGTAGGTATAATCAAAGCACAATGCATCTCCCTCCACGTCCTGCCCTGCCGGATCAACAGAAATATCTGTCCCACCGCCCACATGGGCCCTTTTTTCTTGCCCTAAACCTGTCGGAGATAAATGTAATACATTAATTCCCCCTCTTTCCAACCCCCCCCTACCTATTCCTAATTGCCTCCCTCCCCTCATTCTGCTCTTCCCTTTTCCTTTCGTGCACACCCCTTTACCCCTATGACTTAACCCTACACTATCAGACTGACCTACACTTTCTTTCCCTAACCCACAGCCCGCTTCAACCTGAACCTTCCTAGACCTATTACCTCTAACAAACTTCCTCACGCTCTTCAACCCTCTCCTGGGAACTACACATATAACATGGCTATCAACATCACCCCTTATATCCCTTTCAACAATCCCAGTCCCTTTTATTTGATACTCTATTGCCGCCCCAATTTTTTCCCTCCTCACATTTAATTCTGTGCCTTCACCTTCCCCTTCCATCAGCTCCGGATTTTGAGAGGCAACAGGATTTAACTCCTTTGCCGAATCCAGCTCCCGCAACTCCTGAGAGGCCAAAAGGTTCCTATCCCCTGCCGTTGTTAAAATCCCAAGTGAACCAGCTCCCTGACATGAAGGCAACCTTTCCCCAGATTGATCAAGGCCCAGCCCACTCGATACATTTATCTTACCTGCCGTGAGCCCGGTCCTGCTAGTCGCCTCCTCGGTCTGATCCTTCTCCATCGACCTCCGCACTTTAGCCTTACCACCGCTCCTCCGCTCAACTGATAAGGATTTGGACCCACCCCCCCGCCGGGGGGCTCCGACACTGCTGCTCCCGACATCCGGAGATAAACGAACCGGAGGCCTGGACCGCCTCCGCGACCTGCCGTGACTGCTCCCTTCCGATGAAGCTCCCGGGAGATTGGCAGCCGCCAAATAATCCCGGAGCCATGCTGAGGGATTAATTCGCGCCCAAATTTCAAATAGCCGTCACAGGCTCCGCCCACTATAACTGGACGGCTCCATTGCACAATAGGGGTCACATTCCCCTACGTCAATTGATTCCTCCAGGGAGTCATGACAAGGCCTATATTATACACACATCATTGTTAGTATGAGGAATATGTGACACGGCCTATATTATACATATCATTGTTAGTATGAGGAATATGTGACAAGGCCTATATTATACATATCATTGTTAGTATGAGGAATATGTGACAAGGCCTATATTATACACATTATTGTAAGTATGAGGAATATGTGACAAGGCCTATATTATACATATCATTGTTAGTATGAGGAATATGTGACAAGGCCTATATTATACACATCATTGTTAGTATGAGGAATATGTGACAAGGCCTATATTATACACATCATTTTTAGTATGAGGAATATGTGACCAGGCCTATATTATACACATTATTGTTAGTATGAGGAATATGTGACAAGGCCTATATTATACACATCATTGTTAGTATGAGGAATATGTGACAAGGCCTATATTATACACATCATTGTTAGTATGAGGAATATGTGACAAGGCCAGAAGGCCTATATTATACACATCATTTTTAGTATGAGGAATATGTGACAAGGCCTATATTATACACAAATCATTTTTAGTATGAGGAATATGTGACAATGCCTATATTATAGACATCATTGTTAAAAAGCACAAAATAAAAAAAAATATGTTCTACCAATTATTTATCAAGTGTTAAAACATAATTTATTTCCTTACATAGTGTTCCAGCCACCTCCTCATCTGCCAGCGCCGGCGAGATGACTGGGGCAGGATCCTCCCCTTGGTCGTCTGTCAGAGACGAAGCACAAACACAAGTCATTGTTAGTATGAGGAATATGTGACAAGGCCTATATTATACACAACATTGCTGTAGACTGTTATGAACACATGATGAAAAACACAATCCATTACATTAACCTGCATCCTGAATGAAACTGTAAAAAAATCCCTTTTTAATGTAACATAGTATTATACTTGAAAATTACTTTGGATATCAGGGACGTCCACATCTGTCCCTGACTCATCCCCTGGACGACCCTCAAGCAGTGTCAATGGCAGCGGGGGAGAAAAGCGGTTGCTCCTTGGTGTTGCCATTGACACTGGCCTGACGTACCGGGGGATTCTGTCAACATTAGATCCATGTGATATTTTTTTCTTTTGTCTAATGTATCTGCAGCTGTAATGCATGTAATCTTTATTTCCTCTGATGAAAATAACAACCTATTTAAAATTATATATATATATATTTTATTTCATGATTCAGATAGAGCATACATTTTTAATCAACCTTCTAATTTACTTGTATATTATTATCATTTTTTCTTCTTTCTATGGCTACCTTTATTTGAAAACTAATGTATCTAAGCTAAGGAGGAAGCCAATTTTAGTTTTAGCACCCTGTACAGCACTTTTTTATTGGTGGCTGCCATTTAGCCAACAATCAGCAAAAACAACCCATGTTTTGAATATAAAATGGGCCTGCTACTAAACTTACATTCTTGATTTTCAAATAAAGGACGAAAGAGAATGAAATAAAATGAATAATAGGATTAAATTAGAAAGTAGATTAAAATGTAATGCTTTACCATTAAATAAATATGTGGGTTCAGTGTCATTGAAATATTTATAATTTATAAGTATAATACACAATATAATAAATGCTACTTACAGGCCCTAATGAGCGATTGTAGTGCTCCTTTTCTCACCATCTAAGGTCCGAAAACCTCCGGAGACAATGACAACGCAACCTTCTCACACCCGAGACGTGATACATTCTTTTCAACATTTCATAGAAGATATTGTCGCAAACTTCATGTGCGACTCCACATAAAGCAATGTCAATGCTTGAGTAAAATATTTTTTATATTTTTATATCTATATCTACTAGTGCACTAAATATGGAGCAATAATATTGTCCCCTTGCTTTGTAATGAGAGACAAAGTTGTAACATAATCCATAAGTAGTAATGTATTTTTCCTTTTTATCCCTATATCTACTTGTGCACCAAATGTGGAGCAATAATATTGTTTGATTTAGAAAGGGTATACAATTTTAATAATTTCTAATTTACTTTTATTATGTAATATACTTCATTCTCTTGCAGCATCGAACATAAGCTTTCTGTGTTATCAGACTCCCATTGATTTCTATGGCTTCCGCGGCCTCAAGGGTTGTGGTATAAAAACTAGGTACGCTGCATTGGAATAGACGCGAGCTTACCTGTTAAATGTTTGATAAATTACGAAAAGGGTTGAATGTGAATTTTAAAAACATCTGTAATGATGCAAGCATCGATCTGCGTTGGATTAAGATCACGGGAGCGTATATTTCATCACACATTTCAACATTTGATGATCTTGATGCTTTGATAACTACGGCGGATCAATCTTGCGACAAATGCGATGCGGGATTCAAACGTATTTTCAGTTGACGCTTTGATAAATATCCCCCTAAGAGTCATCAGAGTCAGTGTTTTGGAAACTGCATTCAAAGGTGAACAGTTTTTGTTTCAGAGTATTAGTAAAGTTGCACCAGTAAGTAACTGATAATGTATAGTCAATGTTATCCTTGTTGATGTTATATTTTGTGTCACTAATTTCTCCCTCATATTGTTATAAATTATAAGATTGAGATCCAAAAATCCGAAGTAGCAGAAACTTTAAAATTACACAGTACAGAGTAGTTGAGTGAACATGTAAACCAGCAACAAATAATACAGAATTTTATTTAAGCAACATAGCAAGAAACAATGCACACCAGTCGCTCACTTATTTGCACTGAATCGGTTGCTTATAATAATAAAAAAAAACATAATTTATGTAAGAACTTACCTGATAAATTCATTTCTTTCATATTGGCAAGAGTCCATGAGCTAGTGACGTATGGGATATACATTCCTACCAGGAGGGGCAAAGTTTCCCAAACCTCAAAATGCCTATAAATACACCCCTCACCACACCCACAATTCAGTTTAACGAATAGCCAAGAAGTGGGGTGATAAGAAAGGAGCGTAAGCATCAACAAGGAATTGAAATAATTGTGCTTTATACAAAAAAAAATCATAACCACCACAAAAAGGTTGGGCCTCATAGACTCTTGCCAATATGAAAGAAATTAATTTATCAGGTAATTTCTTACATAAATTATGTTTTCTTTCATGTAATTGGCAAGAGTCCATGAGCTAGTGACGTATGGGATAGCAAATACCCAAGATGTGGAACTCCACGCAAGAGTCATTAGAGAGGGAGGGATAAAAATAAAGACAGCCAATTCCACTGAAAAAAGAATCCACAACCCAAATCAAAAAGATTTAATCTTATAATGAAAAAAACTGAAATTACAAGCAGAAGAATCAAACTGAAACAGCTGCCTGAAGAACTTTTCTACCAAAAACTGCTTCTGAAGAAGAGAAAACATCAACATGGTAGAATTTAGTAAAAGTATGCAAAGAAGACCAAGTTGCTGCTTTGCAAATCTGATCAACAGAAGCTTCATTCTTAAAAACCCAGGAAGTAGAAACTGACCTAGTAGAATGAGCCGTAATCCTCTGAGGCGGGGATTTACCTGACTCCAAATAAGCATGATGAATCAAAAGCTTTAACCAAGAAGCCAAAGAAATGTCAGAAGCCTTCTGACCTTTCCTAGAACCAGAAAAGATAACAAATAGACTAGAAGTCTTTCTGAAATCCTTAGTAGCTTCAGCATAATATTTCAAAGCTCTTACCACATCCAAGGAATGCAAAGATCTTTCCAAAGAATTCTTAGGATTAGGACACAACAAAGGGACAACAATTTCTCTACTAATGTTGTTGGAATTCACAACTTTAGGTAAAAATTTAAATGAAGTCCGCAAAACCGCCTTATCCTGATGAAAAATCAGAAAAGGAGACTCACAAGAAAGAGCAGATAATTCAGAAACTCTTCTAGCAGAAGAGATGGCCAATAGAAACAATACTTTCCAAGAAAGTAATTTAATGTCCAGAGAATGCATAGGCTCAAACGGAGGAGCCTGTAAAGCTCTCAAAACCAAATTAAGACTCCAAGGAGGAGAAATTGACTTAATGACAGGCTTGATACGAACCAAAGCCTGTACAAAACAACGAATGTCAGGAAGATTAGCAATTTTTCTGTGAAACAGAACAGAAAGAGCAGAGATTTGTCCTTTCAAGGAACTTGCAGACAAACCCTTATCCAAACCATCCTGAAGAAACTGTAAAATTCTAGGAATTCTAAAAGAATGCCAAGAGAACTTATGAGAAGAACACCATGAAATGTAAGTCTTCCAAACTCTGTAATAAATCTTTCTAGACACAGATTTACGAGCCTGCAACATAGTATTAATCACTGAGTCAGAGAAACCTCTATGACTAAGCACTAAGCGTTCAATCTCCATACCTTCAAATTTAATGATTTGAGATCCTGATGGAAAAATGGACCTTGAGATAGAAGGTCTGGCCTTTACGGAAGTGGCCAAGGTTGGCAACTGGACATCTGAACAAGATCCGCATACCAAAACCTGTGTGGCCATGCTGGAGCCACCAGCAGTACAAATGAACGTTCCATTATGATTTTGGAAATCACTCTTGGAAGAAGAACTAGAGGCGGAAAGATATAAGCAGGTTGATAACTCCAAGGAAGTGACAACGCATCCACTGCTTCCGCCTGAGGATCCCTAGACCTGGACAGATACCTGGGAAGTTTCCTGTTTAGATGAGAAGCCATCAGATCTATTTCTGGAAGCCCCCACATCTGAACAATCTGAAGAAACACATCTGGGTGGCGACTGAGATAATCCGCTTCCCAATTGTCTATACTTGGGATATGGACCGCAGAGATTAGACAGGAGCTGGATTCCGCCCATGCAAGTATCCGAGATACTTCTTTCATAGCTTGAGGACTGTGAGTCCCACCTTGAGGATTGACATACGCCACGGTTGTGACATTGTCTGTCTGAAAACAAATAAACGGTTTTCTCTTCAGAAGAGGCCAAAACTGAAGAGCTCTGAGAATCGCACGGAGTTCCAAAATATTGATTGGTAATCTCGCCTCTTGAGATTTTCAAACCCCCTGCGCTGTCAGAAATCCCCAGACAGCTCCCCAACCTGAAAGACTCGCATCTGTTGAAATCACAGTCCAGGTTGGACGAAAAAAAGAGGCCCCCTGAACCAAATGGTGGTGATCTAACCACCAAGTCAGAGATAGTCGAGTATTGGGATTTAAGGATATCAATTGTGATATCTTTGTATAATCCTTGCACCATTGGTTCAGCATACAAAGCTGAAGAGGTCTCATGTGAAAAAAAGCAAAGGGGATCGCGTCCGATGCTGCAGTCATGAGACCTAAAACCTCCATGCACATAGCTACTGAAGGGAATGACTGAGACTGAAGGTTCCGACAAGCTGAAACCTATTTCAGACGTCTTTTGTCTGTTAGAGACAAAGTCATGGATACTGAATCTATTTGGAATCCTAAAAAGGTTACCCTTGTCTGAGGAATCAAGGAACTTTTTAGTAAATTGATCCTCCAACCATGTTTTTGAAGAAACAACACTAGTTGATTCGTGTGAGATTCTGCAGAATGTAAAGACTGAGCAAGTACCAAGATATCGTCCAAATAAGGAAACACCGCAATACCCCGCTCTCTGATTACAGAGAGAAGGGCACCGAGAACCTTTGAAAAGATCCTTGGAGCTGTTGCTAGGCCAAAAGGAAGAGCAACAAATTGGTAATGCTTGTCTAGAAAAGAGAATCTCAGGAACTGATAGTGAGCTGGATGAATTGGAATATGAAGATAAGCATCCTGTAAGTCTATTGTGGACATATAATGCCCTTGCTGAACAAAAGGCAGAATAGTCCTTATAGTCACCATTTTGAATGTTGGTATTCTTACATAACGATTCAAAATTTTTAGATCCAGAACTGGTCTGAAAGAATTCTCTTTCTTTGGTTCAATGAACAGATTTGAATAAAACCCCAGACCGTGTTCCAGATATGGAACAGGCAGAATTACCCCAGATGACTCCAGGTCTGAAACACACTTCAGGAAAGCCTGAGCTTTTACTGGGTTCACTGGAATGCCTGAGAGAAAGAACCTTCTCACAGGCGGTCTTACCTTGAAACCTATTCTGTACCCTTGAGAAACAATGTTCTGAATCCAATGATTTTGGATTGAATTGATCCAAACATCTTTGAAAAAATCGTAGTCTGCCCCCTACCAGCTGTGCTGGAATGAGGGCCGCACCTTCGTGCGGACTTGGGGGCTGGTTTTGATTTTCTAAAAGGCTTGGATTTATTCCAGACTGGAGAAGGCTTCCAATTGGAAACTGTTCCTTTAGGGGAAGGGTCAGGCTTCTGTTCCTTATTCTGACGAAAGGAACGAAAACGGTTAGCAGCCCTAAATTTACCGTTAGATTTTTTTATCCTGGGGCAAAAACGCTCCCTTCCCCCCAGTGACAGTTGAAATTATAGAATCCAACTGAGAACCAACCAATTTATTACCTTGGAAAGAAAGATATAGCAACGTTGACTTAGAAGTCATATCCGCATTCCAAATAGCTAAAGACATATACCTGACATCAATTCTAATGATATAAAAAATGGCATCACAAATGAAATTATTAGCATGTTGAATTAGCTTAACAATGCTATACACATTAGGATCTGGTACTTGTTGCGCTAAAGCCTCCAACCAAAAAGTTGAAGCCGCAGCAACATCAGCCAAAGAAATAGCAGGCCTAAGATGATGACCTGAACATAAATAAGCCTTCCTTAGATAAGATTCAAGCTTCCTATCTAAAGGATCTTTAAAAGAAGTACTATCTGCCGTAGGAATAGTAGTACGTTTAGCAAGAGTAGAGATAGCCCCATCAACTTTGGGGATTTTTTTCCCAAAACTCCAATCTATCAGACGGCAAAGGGTACAGTCTCTTAAACCTTGAAGAAGGAGTAAATGAAGTATCCAAACTATTTTATTCCCTAGAAATTACATCTGAAATAGCATCAGGAACTGGAAAAACCTCTGGAATAACTACATGAAAAACCGAATTTAAACGTTTACTGGTTTTAATATCAAGAGGACTAGACTCCTCCATATTTAATGCAATCAACACCTCTTTTAATAAAGAACGGATAAACTCCATTTGAAATAAATATGAAGATTTGTCAGTGTCAATATCTGAGGCAGAATCTTCTGAACCAGAGAGATCCTCATCAGAGATAGATAAATCAGAATGCTGGCGGTCATTTAAAAATTCATCGAATTAATGAGAAGTTTTAAAAAACTTTTTACATTTATTAGAAGGTGGTATAACAGACAGGGCCTTCTGAATAGAATTAGAAACAAATTATCTCACATTAACAGGAATATCCTGAACATTAGATGTTGAAGGAACAACAACAGGTAATGGATTACTACTAATGGAAATATTGTCTGCTTTAGAAAGTTTATCATGACAACTAACACAAACTACAGCCGGAGGAACAGTTACCACAAGTTTACAACAAATGCACTTAGCTTTGGTAGAACCGACATCAGGCAGCAGCATTCCAGAAGTAGATTCTGATACAGGGTCATATTAAGACATGTTGCAATATGTAATAGAAAAAACAACATATAAAGCAAAATGATCAAATTCCTTATATGACAGTTTCAGGAATGGGAAAAAATGCAAACAGAATAAGCCTCTGGAAACCAGAAGCAAAAAGAAACAAATACTTAAATAATGCCAAAAAAACTGGCGCCTAGTATGACGCCCACAATTGACAATTTTTTGGTGCCAAAAACGTCTGCAACAAACACGAGCGTCATAGATGATAGACAAACGTAATTCTCGTGCCAAAAAAGTGTTGCGCCAAAAATGACGCAATAAATGACAGCATTTTTTGCTCCCGCGAGCCTAACAGCCCGCAATTTAGAAAGAAAAGTCAATTTGAAAAATTTTCAGGTAAGAATTTTTTTTATTTATATGCATTTCCCAAAATGAAACTGACAGTCTGTAAGAAGGAAATATACTGATTAACCTGAATCATGGCAAATATAAGTATAAAACATATATTTAGAACTTTACATATAAAGTGCCAAACCATAGCTGAGAGTGACATAAATAAAATAAAACATACTTACCAAAAGACACTCATCTACATAAAGTAGATAGCCAAACCAGTACTGAAACGAGAATCAGCAGAGGTAATGGTATATAAGAGTATATCGACGATCTGAAAAGGGAGGTAGGAAATGAATCTCTACGACTGAAAACAGAGAACCTATGAAATAGATCCCCGTTAGGATGACCATTGCATTCAATAGGTAATACTCCCTTCACATCCCTCTGTCATTCACTGCACTCTGTGAGGAAAACGGGCTTCAGCATGCTGAGAAGCGCATATCAACGTAGCACAAACTTACTTCACCACCTCCATAGGAGGCAAAGTTTGTAAAAACTGAATTGTGGGTGTGGTGGGGGGTGTATTTATAGGCATTTTGAGGTTTGTGAAACTTTGCCCCTCCTGGTAGGAATGTATATCCCATATGTCACTAGCTCATGGACTCTTGCCAATTACATGAAAGAAATACATATATTTACTAAGTCTATAGCTACTGGGTATTAGAGATGTTGATGTTTGTAATATAATTATAATAAAAAAATAATACATATTAGGATTAATAATCCACCCAGTAATTATATTAACAGGAAAGACCTGGTAGAATAATAGTCCCTGGGTTGGCGGTTTGGTTACAGACATTCCTCTAGTAAACAGCTTTTACTGTCAGCAGTAACTAGTACATTATATCATGTTTGGTATACTGGGGAAGGGGCTGCTTTGCCTTAAAATGCCAGGGCCTATTTTTGTTTTAAGTTTGGCCTTGAACAGATATGTAGCAGGGTTAGCCTTGAGAAGACAGCAGGTGCATTTCGAGTTCTGAGAATAAAAAATGGCTCACTTTTCAGAACTAAATAACATGAAAAGGGTGCAAAATAAATAATGAAAATATATTGGAAACTTGTTTCATTATGTGCAACTGAACGTTTTATATAAAAATCTCACTGCGTTTACTGTTTTTAAAGTCAGCTCTGGACTGACAGTGACTTTACTGATCCAGAGCTCTACACAGCGACGTGCCAATCCGGGACAGAGTATATTTATAGCTGCCAATCACCAGCCTCAGGATCAGCTGTACATTTTCTCCCTGGAGTTGAACGTGTAGGGGTTAAACACCGGAGCATAGGCAAACAAAAGTACAATGTTTCAGTAGAACATATTCTAATTACAGGGTGAGGTTGTAACCCTATTATTTATTAAAGGGACACTGAACCCAAATTTTTTCTTTTGTGATTCAGATAGAGCATGCAATTTTAAGCAAATTTCTAATTTACTCCTATTATCAAATTTTCTTCATTCTCTTGGTATCTTTATTTGAAATGCAAGAATATAAGTTTAGATGCCGGCCCATTTTTGGTGAACACACTGTGTTGTTCTTGCTAATTGGTGGATAAATTCACCCACCAATAAACAAGTGCTTTCCATGGTACTGAACCAAAAAATAGCTTAGATGCCTTTTTTTTCAAATAAAGAAAGCTAAAGAACGAAGAAAAATTGATAATATGAGTAAATTAGAAAGTTGCTTAAAATTGCATGCTCTATCTGAATCACAAAAGAAAAAATTTGGGTTCAGTGTCCCTTTAACCATTTCTATCCTAAGTAATCTTTATACTCACTGCCTTTAACCATGTTCCATGGTGTCCTAACAGCGCTGGGTTTTAACGCCATTAGTACGGCATGGAATGACCTACCTTATTTGGCATACTACATCAGACTGGGGAGTGTGCCTAGCAGCGTAGGCAGTCCCCCATGATCCAATCCCGGACTTGAAATCATGTGATCGCATTGACGTGATTTTAATTTTGCAGCAAATTTACATCGGAACTTCGTTTTGATCTAAGACCCTGGCATGAAGGGGTTAAAATTAAATTAAACTTTTCTGTTTGTTTTAGTTTTTCAGCAGACCATAAGTTCTTACAAGAAAAAAAAACAAGAAAAACTAAAGAATGGCAGAAAGCTTTAATACAGAATATTTATACAAAATAATTAAAATGTTCTGAAGTTTACATGACAAATACAAGTATGGGGGTAATATTACCTTAATATAATAAATAATGTAAGGGTTTTAAATTTAGTATCAGTTCAACTTCTACAAAACATCAAATTTAGAATTATATATCTATGTTTTACAATAAAGAATAGTAACTGTGTATTAGACCACGCAGAAAGTGAGTTAATAATAATAAAATATCACACCATAAAATTCTGATTTCACAGAGAAAATGACAACTCATTCTGACAACGTATGCATGCTCTAATCTCACTATAAGGAGACAAAATCATTATAAAAATCACCAATCATAAAAATATGAAATGTTTGAGCATCGTGCTTACGCCACACCTCTCGTAGTTGTTTGACCTCAACTATAACAGACTCATACAATGCCCAAAACTTCCATCCTGGCACAACTTGGTATATTTATTCTGGTTGGGTCACACCACCACTGTAAGGAGCTTAGTGTGTGTGGAACTCAGAATGCAGGAACAGATAAACAGAAAAATGAAAGTCTTTTAAAAGCTTTACTGATTGATAAGCAAAAGATCAGTTGGTAGTTAAAATTGAAGATCACAGAAACAGTAAGTTTGTACCTAGGCCCAATAGGTTGTAGTAGCAAAGTGCAATGAACATTGGTGCTTAAGGGACATGCCACCCACATTTTTTCTTTTATGATTTAGAAAGAGAATGCAATTTTAAACATCTTTCTATTTTACTTATATTATCTAATTTGTTTTATTCTCTTTATATTCTTTGATGAAAAGCATATCTAGATATGCTCACTAGCTGCTGATTGGTTGCTGCACATAGAAGCCTCGTGTGATTGGCTCACCATGTTCCTTTCTTTTTTCTTCAACTAAGGATATTTGAAAAATGAAGCAAAATAAATAATGGAAGTAAATTGTAATGTTGTTTAAATTTCTATTCTCTATCTGAATCATGAAAGAATGATTTTGGGTTTAGTGGCCCTTTAAGAGGAAAAAAAAGGGGAAAAGGAAAACCTCTCTCTCCCTGCTCCCCGTGGACCTCGCCCCCCCCCCCCTCTGTCACTTCATACTATTATAATGGATATTGCTAATTTATAATAGCCAGTTCAATATAAGCCGTGCCCCTAAACGGGGCAATTAATTGCCTATGAGTTTCTATTGGGAAGCTCATAATTATTTTTCCCCATTTATAAAAGAAACTTCTAACTTGAGATTCTGAATTTATAGATGTATCAATTTGTTCCATGATTAATTGGTTTTAAAGTTTTTGGATAAATTCCTTAAAACTGGGGGCTTTTTTAGATTTCCAGTGTTTTAGTATCAGTAATCTGCCAGTTATAATTATAATATTTAATTGGCAAATATTCTTAAATAATGTTTCGTTCTTTGTGGCAAAAAAAGAACACCTGTTTATCAGATAATTGTATATTAGTCATATTAATTTTATTAATCCAAGTGTTTATTTTTTGCCAGAATATTTTCACCTTAGGGTAGCCCCAGAAAAAATTATATAGGTCTGCATTTATGGCCTTACATCTCTGGCAACGTGCCTCCGTTTTATCCCATTTAGCTTTAACTTGTGGGGTAACATATGCATTATTTATGAAATTGGTATGCGTTTCTCTCCATGAGGAGGAAATTGTCGCTCTATCTACTAGATTAAAACTTTGTTGTAATCTTTTTGTGGAAATCCGCCATACACCTGCTAACTTTTGAAGGTTCTCACAGCCAAACGAGAAGATAATTATTTTGTAAATTATTGAGATACTATATTTACCTGCGTTAAATAATGTTAAAGCAGGTTCCAATATAGCCCAAGCCTCAAGTGTTATATTATTCTGTATGATTTCCTGGATGTAATGTCGTATCTGCAGAAAAGCAAAGAAATCTCTGTTTTCAATATCAAATTCTTGTTTAAATTAAGAGAACTGTTTACATACCTTTAATTCTAGGTCTATACATTGATGTACCATTTTTATTCCTTTCGAGGCCCAATTTCTAAAGATTTTTGAGTCTAATGCTGGAGTAAAATTAGGATTGCAGATAATAGATAAATATTTAGAAAAAGTTGGGCTGATACCTAGTATTCTGAGCATTTTCTGCCATGCCATTTTTACACACTGAATCACAGGGAATTGGCTAATTTTACTTGGCCATTTATCAGGTGGCGTATGAAGAAGTAATGTAAGAGAATATGGAAATAATAGCATATATTCCAAAGAAAGAACAGCAGAATAATCAGCACTAACCAACCAATCTATTGCAATTTTACATATGCACGATAAATTGTACATTTCTATATCAGGTAGGGCAAATCCCCCATCAGTTCTAAAGAGGGACATTTTTTTAAAAGCTATTGATCTTCTTTTCCCTTTCCATAAAAATTGTAAATATGCTCTTCTATGAGCAATTAAGTATTTTTTTTTAATCAAAATTGGAAGCGCCTACTGTTGGTGAGACTGTCACGGGATACCAGATAGGTACAGAAGGCAGAGCTGGTAAGAGAAAGCTGTCACAGGTATAACAGGCACAGGGTACCCAGCGGATACTGTTGGTGAGGCTGTCACGGGATACCAGATAGATTCAGCAGGCACAAGTATCAAGAAAGACTTTTTGGCTTTCAAGAACCAGCTGAGCATACACAGGTACAAGATAAGTATGCTTGGTCTCTGAACCAAGGTGAGCATACACAGGTATCAGGGAAGTATGCTTGGTCTCTGAAGCAAGGTGAACATACACAGGGATCAGGGAAGTATGCTTGGCCTCTGAAGCAAGGTGAGTATACACAGGTACAAGATAAGTATGCTTGGTCTCTGGAGTAAGGTGAGCATACACAGGTATCAGGGAAGTATGCTTGGTCTCTAAAGCAAGGTGAGCATACACAGGTATCAGGGAAGTATGCTTGGTCTCTGAAGCAAGGTGAGCATACACAGGTATCAGGGATGTATGCTTGGTCTCTGAAGCAAGGTGAGCATACACAGGTATCTGGAAAGTATGCTTGGTCTCTGAAGCAAGGTGAGCATACACAGGTATCTGGGAAGTATGCTTGGTCTCTGAAGCAAGGTGAGCATACAAAGGTATCCAGGAAGTATGCTTGGTCTCTGAAGCAAGGTGAGCATACACAGGTATCAGAGAAGTATGCTTGGTCTCTGAAGCAAGATGAGCATACACAGGTACCAGGGAAGTATGCTTGGTCTCTAAAGCAAGGTGAGCATACACAGGTATCAGGGAAGTATGCTTGGTCTCTGAAGCAAGGTGAGAATACACAGGTATTAGGGAAGTATACTTGGACTCTGAAGCAAGGTGAGCATACATAGGTATCAGAATCTTGAAAGAATCCACAGCACCAAATATTATGAACCAAACATAGGAGTTTATTGTGGTGGGTACAAACAAATGCAACGTTTCGGGAGCAATTCCCTTATCATGGAAGTATGCTTGGTCTCTGGAATAAGGTGAGCATACACAGGTATCATGGAAGTATGCTTGGTCTCTGGAACAAGGTGAGCATACACAGGTATCAGGGAAGTATGCTTGGACTTTGAAGCAAGGTGAGCATACACCGGTATCATGAGCTTTTATAGGAACTCCCTTACCTGAGTCCTAGGGTAGCTGCAGGCGGGAGCAATAAGATCTGAATCTCTGCATCGGAGTCTCTGCATCTCTTCACGTTGAACATTGAGAAGGAAGCCGCTACTATTAGCGCTTGTCGAGACCGGAAGCTCCCAGTGAGTCCCCTTACAACCATGCTTAAAATATTAATTCTTCCAAAAATACTTTATATGTTTCAAACTCTACCAGTGGGTTTCACTATACAATATATTACCTCCTTTCAACAAATATTAGACACAATCATGTTTTTACAAGTATATGCATCATAGGGGTGGTTTTCATTTCTATTTCGCATAGATTGTCTTTAAGAAATATTGGCACCTTAATTATTGTGCTCTTATAAATAAGATGTTCAGTCCAGGTGACTATTAGCCTTATACTTCTTTCTACCTCTAATGTCAATAGGACAACATTTCCTTACCTTTATATTGATTAATTGATTTGTGTCAGATCAAATTACTGAACCTGTACTGTTACAACTGTTATTTCTTATTATACACTGCTATAAAGAATATTCCACTCCAAAAAAATGAAAAAAACCTTACGTATTACAAAATGTCACCTAGTTCACCTATTTATTTGGATACCTGAAAATGTGTCCTCATACATCCATCTTTTAAATGAGGGCTCTTATTTGAAAGGTGGGGTGAAAATGGCTTAATTGGATTTGCCACATCCCCAAAATAGGACAAGTATTTGTAATTGTTATGACAACTGGACAAACGCAGGACCACTGAAAGAGGATTGGTTCATTCAAATAAGGGATCTGCCATCAGTCTTTGGATCATGTGGGATACTGAGAGAGACGGGTTACACTACCTCCTGTGAGTTTGTTCTATCATGTGGGCAATATACTATGTAAAAATCTAGTAAAGGTGATTAAAATCCTTATTGCAAACATGTGTAAAAACTCATCATCTGAAAGATGATAAACCTCTTTTTTTATATAGGGCTATTTAATATATGTCATAAAGGATTTATGTAGAGCAGGGGCACCTATTCTCCAGCAATAGTATTTGTCACGAATACCGGGCTGCAAGGGCTAAACCCCTACCCCCCTACAACCTCACCCCTGTTGTTTCTCAGTGGTTTTAGGCTCCTCAGAGCAACCACAATCTCTGGAAGCTTTTTGTTTGCTTGTTTTTGTGTTCTAAACTTGTTAAGAGAAGAGCTGGTCTATGACCGGGAAAACCCTCTCAGGCTGGCCGGGCTCCTGGAACTCCCGGTCGGCCACAGGGGGATTTGTAGCCCCTAGGGAGGACAAGAGCTGGGAGAATTATCGGAGGAGAGCTCCTTTGGGAACCGGCGGTTTTGGATACCCCTAACTCTATAACTTCAACGGACTGTAACTCCGGTCCCCAGTAACAAATCACACTGATTTTTGGACTGTGGCATCTGGGGACAGAGAGCTTTAAAATGACAAGTGCCGCCGCTCCACTGGGATCACCCCGAAACCGCCACTCCTAGGTACTGGGATTCTTTGGACTGTGGCTGCTATGGAGGTGCCAATTGGTCTGGAGTCGCGGGAACGGCGGGAAAATTGTGGGATTATCCAGGGTCTTATCAAGATGATCTGTTTGTATAAAAGGATTGTATGTTTTTCAATAAAGAGTTCCTGAATGCTAGTATGTCTAGTTATTTGGGTGGGCTCCTGCTAAAATCACTTTCTTGGTCAACATAGCAGCCTGTTCCAGGCAGAGGAAGGACCTTCTGGCAGAGCTACCTAGTCTGGGTAGCCGGAGTCTGCCACAGGGTGGGGCCCTGAGTACTGGTGCTGTTGGGCATCAGGGGTGGCTACAGACTGTGGTCACTTGCCAGCTACATAGCTGCAGTCGGCAGGGAGGAAGCAGGACCCGTTTGGCGGAGCTACCCAGTCGGGGTATCTGGGGTATCACGGGGTCACATTGGCTGGCAGCAGTGGGATCTGCTTCTTCCACATGATTCCTGCTGACAGAGGAGAAGGGCCAAAGTAGCCGGTAACTATGGAAGTCAAATTTCTAAGGAGAGTACAGGAGGCGCTGGCCCAGTGTGACGGTCCTATTTACCAACAGGACGTGCTGGAACAGAGGGACATGATCTGCTGGGACCTCTGGTGGGAGGCTCTTCAACAGGAGCAGGACAATGGAAAGGTCCTCCCCATGAATGACACAAGGTTCTGGGTTCGGCGGACCATGAGAGTGCCATTTCTGGGAAAACAGCCAAAGAAGGAATCTGTTCTACATAGACTGGTTCAGCTAGAGATATGGGTGGAGGACAGCTATCGGGCCCTCCAATGGCTAGCTATGCAAGCGCAGCCATGGCTGGAGGATGGCTCCCCCACAGAGGGCTTTGGCGGCCCTGGATTGCTATTTACAAAAAGGACAGAGGACACACAGTTTGGGAGAGAGATGGACCAGGGTCTGGAGGTTATCTCTGGGCTCCAAGAGGAACTGCTGGATCTTTTGGAGGAATCCTGGCTACTAGACAATCTGGATTTTATAATTGACCAGGAAGCGGCACTGGCCAAGGAATACAAGAGGCTGCTAGATCTTGTTAAGCAGCGTGCCAAGGGTATACAGATCTGGGGTGCAGCCCTCTGGGATTCATGGAGCTCGACCGTGGAGGAATGGCAACAAAGAAAAAGGGAACCAGGGCTGCTGGATCCAGATCAGCAGTCTGGCTCAGAGCTTATGGTCTTGGACCAGGGGGCCACCCTAGCAGAAGCACTGGCAACAGGGCAGAGAGTCAACGGCCTCTGCCCAGCCCTTGCAGCAGCTCTGGTAAACTAGGGAGAGGAAGTAGTCGCCCTCCCTCCCCTTACACAGAACCCCTTGCAGGGAGAAATAGATGTCGATAACTCTCCCCATCGGCAGAACCCCTTCCCGGTAGTGGAGACAGTTGGTCTCTCTCCCCAGCAGCTGAGCCAGGAGCCGGGAGAGGAGACAGTTGGTCTCTCTCCCCTGCGGCAGAGCCATCCCCTGAGAGCGGAGGTGGTCATCCTCCCTCCCCATAAGCAGAACCCCTTCCTGGGAGAGGAGACAGTCGGTCCCTCTCCCCAGCGGAAGAGCCAGGAGCCGGGGGAGGAGACAGTTGGCCTCTCTCCCCATCGGCAGAACCCCTTCCCGGGAGTGGAGACAGTCAGTCTCTCTCCCCAGCAGCTGAACCAGGAGCCGGGAGAGGAGACAGTCAGTCTCTCTCCCCAGCGGCAGAGCCATCCCCTGGGAGCGGAGGTAGTCATCCTCCCTCCCCGTAAGCAGAACCCTTTTCAGGCAGAGACGGATGTCGATAACTCTCCCCAGCAGCAGAACCCCTTCCTGGGAGAGGACACAGTCAGTCTCTCTGCCCAGCAGAAGAGCCAGGAGCAGGGAGAGGAGACAGTCGGTCTCTCTCCCAAGCGGCAGAGCCATCCCCTGGGGGCGGAGGTAGTTGTCCTCCCTCCCCTTACACAGAACCTCTTGCAGGGAGAGACTAGTATCGATATCTCTTCCCAGTTGCAGAATCCCTTTCTGGGAGAGAAGACAGTTAGTCTCTCTCCCCAGCGGCAGAACCCTATACAGGGAGCAGAGACAGCCGGTCTCCCTCCCCAGCGGCAGCACAGTTTCTCAAGGAGCGGAGGTAGTCAGCCTCCCTGCCCAGCAGCAGATCCCCTTCCCAGGAGGAGAGACAGCCCGTCTCTCTCCCTAGCAGCTGGGCATGATCTCTACCCTTTTTGCGCCCAGGAGGATTTCTCACCGGGGGCAGGCATTGCATTGGGCAAAGAGGATAAAAGCTTATGCAGTTGGTGCCACATGTTTGGGCACCCAAGCTTTGCCTGCCCCACTAAGGAGCAACCTCACCCTCCAGTCTGGGGTGGAAATACAGCTGGGAAACTGGCACTGGCTTTTTTTTGTGGGTGGGTCAGCCGGTACTTAACAGAGTGTCACAGAGGGAGGCAGTATGGCCATGGAACTTGAAGACACTGGAACTTGTTGTAGAGCAACTGTTTGGGATCCGGCCTTGGCAAACTTGTTTGGTACTTTGCATCGCGTGACTATCCCTGCGCCCAGGGGATAAATGCCAGCAGAAACCCCCCAGGGTGCCTCAAGCGCAGGGGACATGGGATAACCTTCTCCATCATCCGAGTGGAGGGCCACCGTCGGACAGCACAAGTAGACCCGTGTGGATCTAGCCGGGTCTGCCGAACTGGAAGGGGGGAATTGTCACGGATACCGGGCTGCAAGGGCTAAACCCCTACCCCCCTACAAACTCACCCCTGTTGTTTCTTAATGGTTTTGGGCTCCTCAGAGGAAACACAATCTCTGGAAGCTTTTTGTTGGCTTGTTTTTGTGTTCTAAACTTGTTAAGAGAAGAGCTGGTCTATGACCGGGAAAACCCTCTCAGGCTGGCCAGGCTCCTGGAACTCCCGGTCGGCCACAGGACAGCAGGACACCTGCTAACTTTACCCCTGGTCACTCCAGCAGCCCTTTGCCCCAGAGCTCCACTCATTTGAGGATTGGTAGCCCCTAGTGAGGACAAGAGCTGGGAGAATTATCGGAGGGGAGTTCCTTTGGAAACCAGGGGTTTTGGACACCCCTAACCCCATAACTTCAATGGACTGTAACTCCGGTCCCCAGTAACAAATCACACTGATTTTTGGACTGTGGCATCTGGGGACCTTTAAAATGACACCCTGGAAGTGCCGCTGCTCCACTGGGATCAACCCTAAACCGTCACCCATAGGTACTGAGATTCTGTGGGACTGTGGCTGCTATGGAGGTTCCAGTCGATCTGGAGGGGCGGGAATGGTGGGAAAATTGTGGGATTGTCCAGGGTCTTATCAAGATGAGCTGTGTGTATAAAAGGAGTGTATGTGGAGTTCCTGTTTCACCTGAATGCTAGTATGTCTAGTTATTTGGGTGGGCTCCTGCTAAAATCACTTTCCTGAGCTACATAGCAGCCTGTTCCAGGCAGAGGAAGGACCCTCTGGCAGAGCTACCTAGTCTGGGTAGCTGGAGTCTGCCACAGGGTGGGACCCTGAGTACTGATACTGACGGGCATCAGGGGTGGCTACAGGCTGTGGTCACTTGCCAGCTACATAGCTGCAGTCAGCAGAGAGGAAGCAGGACCCGTTTGGCGGAGCTGCCCAGTCGGGGTAGCTAGGGTATCCGTCACAGTATTTACCTGTAATAATGACCCAGAACAAGAGCCAGATGCTTATTTTGCAGATAATCTCAAGAGCTGATCATCTAACATGGCATGAATACTGGTATTTATACTACTAGATTGTTTGTATCTTATATTTCCCATAACTATACTGCAATATGGCAAATTCCCTTAAAGGGACAGCCTACTCCAAAATTGTTATTGTTTCAAAAGATAGATAATCCCTGTATTACCCATTCCCCAGTTTTGCATAACCAACACTGTTATATTAATATACTTTTTAACTCTGTGATTATCTTGTATCTAAGCCTCTGCTGACTGCCCCTTATCTCAGTTATATTAATACACTTTTTACCTCTGTGATTACCTTGTATCTAAGCCTCTGCAGACTGTCCCTTATGTCAGTTATATTAATATACTTTTTACCTCTGTGATTACCTTGTATCTAAGCCTCTGCAGACTGCCCCTTATCTCAGTTATATTAATATACTTTCTACCTCTGTGATTATCTTGTATCTAAGGCTCTGCTGACTGCCCCGTATCTCAGTTATATTAATACACATTTTACCTCTGTGATTACCTTGTATCTAAGCCTCTGCAGACTGCCCCCTGATTACATTACTTTTTATTTATTATCTATTGACTTGCATTTTAGCCAATTAGTGCTGTGTCCTGCACAACTCTACGGGAGAGAACACAATATTATCTATATGGCCCACATGAACTAGAAGTCTCCTGTTGTGAAAAGCTAATAAAAAAACATGTGCAACGAGGCTGTTTGTAGTGGCTTAGAAACAGGCAGGAATTTAGAGGTTTAAATGTTATAAAGTATATTAATATAACAATGTTGGTTGTGCAAAGCTGGGGAATGGGTAGTAAAGGTGTTATTTATTTTTTTAAACAATAAATTTTGGTGTAGACTGTCCCTTTAAAAAGCCAGATAAAGCATGCAATTAAAAAAAATAAATGAATTTCAATATACTGTAATTGAAAATGTGCACATTCTTTTTATATGCACACCGAGGCGGCAGCTCCTACTGAGCACATGCAAAATGCACAGTACATACGTACAAAAAAAAAAAAAAAGAAATACCAGAACTAGTGCTCGAAGTCAGTTTGATAAAAAAAACTGTTACAATGGATCTCCAATAACCCTGCGTGATTTAAACAGGGCTTAATCAGCAAATGCAAGAAAATCCTTGTAATAAAAAGCCATCCTCTGGCGGTAGCGGTGTCCGTTTGGCTCCTCAGACCGTCCTTGCTAGTGCTCTAGCTGCCAAGCTGTACAGAAGACTGGAGTGGTAGGTCTTAGTGAAACGTCGCTTACTGGGGGGCTGTGAAAGTCTCTACGCGTTTCGTCTATATGCGAACATACTTTTTCAAGAGAGCATTAGCAAGGACGGTCTGAGGATCCATACTGACACCGCAACCAATGGAGGACAGCTATTTTTTAGATTGCGTTCCTACAGTATACACGTATAAGCATTCTGTGATTGGCTGATGGCTGTCATATGATACAGGGGAAGGGAAAATTGGATTAACTTTGAAATTTGCCAGAAAATATTCTACTGCTCATTTCAAATTCAAAGTAAGTGCTATAGTATTGTCATTTTATTGTGTATTTGTCAGTTATTCACTTCTACTGTATTTAGCAGAGGGTTAAAGGCAAAAAGTCTCTGGAACGCTGCTCATAAGCTGCTCAACCTGTACACACAAAAGAACGGCAAAATTATTTCATAGATGATACAGGAGTGTTGTGATATTTTACAGATTAAAGTGAAAGTAAATTTTTCTACTCAATATCAATGACATTCACTAATCTTATCTCGATTAATTCAGTCGCTAACTTTAAAAAAAAAAATTAAAAAAAAATCCCAGATTAGTACTATTGGAGAACAATGATATGCCCCACAAGGCAGTGCGAGTGATGTGAGATATATATACACACATATTTTATTTTGAAAACTCATTTCAATTGAATGTTATGCTATGATACATGCCTTCACTGTGGTTTGATTTAATGTTTCTATTTGGCTTGCGTAAATTATTTATACATACATATATACATACACACACACACACACATATGTACACATACACATACACATACATACACATACATACACACACATACACACACATACATATACATACACACACACACACATACATACACACATACACATACACACACATACACACACACACATACATATACATACACACACATACACATACATACACACACACACTCACACATACACACACACACACACATACATGCACACATACATACATACATACATATACATATACATACATACACATACATACACACATACATACACATACATACACACATACATATATACATACATATACATACATACATACACACACATACATACATACATATACATACACATACATACACATACATACACATACACACATACACAAACACATACACATACATACATACATACACACACACACATATATACATACACATACATACATATACATACATACACATATACATACATACACATACACATACATACATACACACATACACATACATACACACACATACATACATACACACATACACATACATACACATACATACATGATTTGCTTACAGTTTTAGGAATCACTGAATGAATGATTTCAGATTACATTACAGCAGTTTACAGATGTCATGGATAGGCAGCTGTTCTTCAATGATCTATCTGACTCTACAGTTATTAACTATAAGAGCGTTATAACTACCCGTTATAAATACCTTCATTTAAGAAATATATTACTATACTTACTATTTTTTAACAATCTGGAGCAAGAAATTGTTTGGTTCACTGGTTTATGCTGCCAGGACAAAATTGGAGAACAAGTAGATAATGCACATGCGTGTCTCATGAGCGCTCATCTATACAGGTCGAGATTTCCGTGAGCCACGCATGCGCATTTAGAATTGTGGGCGTAGAGCGAGTCAGTTGGGGTGCCAGTGGGGGACCAATTTAAACTTATAGAAAGAGATTCGAAAACATTTTTTTTTTTTTTTTTTTCTTTAGCCAGGCAGAGTTACGACGTGAGAAGGTATCGGTCTAAATGGTAGTAGTATTTGAAGTTTACTAGTTAAGATTTAAAAAAAAAAAAAAATGATGAATGAAGGTCTACCTAAATTTCAAAAAGATATTTAAGAGGCTGCAGAGTGGTAGGTTAAACCTTTCCTTTAAGTTTGAGGAGCACACAGTATTGCAAAGTGCACAAATTGAAACAACATTTACCAGGAATTGATTCTTTTAGATTCATAAAAGTAACAGATTAGTGACATTTTGTCAGACCTTTAAAGGTTCCCCACATAGAAGTATCGTCAAATTTTCCCTAAACTCCCAACAGCAGGTGGAAACAATGTCCCGTGAGATGCTTTCATGAGGCAGCACATGGAGAAGAAAACCAGACTACTCTGGTATAAAGTAAGTTTACCACATAATCCGTAGCTTTCAGTTTCATGCCACTGTTTTCTGTAGTACAATAATGACTGGAAAATGTTTGGTCATGTTTGTTAAAAAATAATTATTGTTGGCATCATTCATTCATTCAAAACAAATGTTTGCCTAAGATTTGAAATTTATTTTTCCAAAGAACTGGTAACTTCCATTGAAAATGTAACTATTAAATATTTGATTAGTAACATTTAAATACAGTCTTCTAAAATTAGTATTCAAATGTTATATTTGTTGTTTAATTGAAATATTAGTATGGTAGAACAAACATCAAGGGGAACATTTGTTCTACCAGATGAATTTCAAAATACAGATGTTTGTTGCTGGCCAGAGCCTAGCCTCATCATAGACTAAACTATGAAGATAAGCTCTCATAAATGTATATGCGGCCCCCTTTTTCAGTTTTTTTTTTTTTTGACAGTCTTGCATTTTAGCCAATCAGTGCTGACACCATGGGAGTGAGCACAATGTTATTTATATTGTGGCACACATGAACTAGCACTGTCTAGTTCTAAAAACTGTCAAAATGTACTGAGATAAGAGGCAACCTTGAATAGCTGATAAATTAGCATATGAGCCTACCTAGGTTTAGCTTCAAACAAAGAATACCAAGAGAACAAAGCAAATTTGATGATAAACGTAAATTGGAAAGTTGTTTAAAATGACATGTCCTATCTGAATCATGAAAGTTTAATTATGAATAAAAAATTCCTCAGGGCTCATGCACAGAAACTTTCTTTTTAGGGTGTTTGGACCTCCCTCTATGACTCTACTCTTATTGGTTAGAGAAGTGACATCATCCAGTCCCAGATATAACTAGGAGCATGTGCAATAAACGTAAATAATGAGAAAGGTAGGTGCTGTACAGTGGTGCCCTCTTTTCTTACATTTAAAAAATAGGACATGAAGTCAAAAGTGCATGGGGCCCACAAACGTTATACCCTAGCTGTAGTAACACTAAACGCATTCAAAGACAGCTCAGATTAATTGTACAGAATGCCAGTGCACGTGAGTGACGTGCCCCTATGTAACTTGTGTGCACAGCAGAGTATATGTGCAGAATGCAAGTGCACGTGACATGTCCCTATGTAAGTTGTGTGCACAGCAGAGTATTCCTACCTATCTAGATTATAAGTTCCCACGGGAATAGGGCCCTCAATTCCGCCTGTATTTGTCTGTAAAATGTTGTGTCTTATCGTATTGTTTCTCCACTGTACTGTTATCTTTGTACCCATGGGCAGCGCTGCGGAATCTGTTGGCGCTTTATAAATAAATAATAATAATATGTGCAGAATACAAGTGCATGTGACATGTCCCATTTGTAAGTTGTGTGCACAACAGAGTATATGTGCAGAATGCAAGTGCACGTGATGTGCCAACATGTAACGTGTGCACAGCAGAGTATATGTGCAGAATGCAAGTGCACGTGACGTGTCCCATTTGTAAGTTATGTGCACAACACAGTATATGTGCAGAATGCAGGTGCAGTTGATGTGTCACTATGTAAGTTGTGTGCATAACAGAGTATATGTGCAGAATGCAAGTGCACGTGACGTGTCCCTATGTAACTTCTATGCACAGCAGAGTATATGTGCAGAATGCAAATGCATGTGATGTGCCCCTATGTAACTTGTGTGCACAGCAGAGTATATGTGCAGAATGCAAGTGCACGTGACGTGTCCCTATGTAACTTGTGTGCACAGCAGAGTATATGTGCAGAATGCAAGTGCACGTGACGTGTCCCATTTGTAAGTTATGTGCACAACACAGTATATGTGCAGAATGCAGGTGCAGTTGACGTGTCACTATGTAAGTTGTGTGCATAACAGAGTATATGTGCAGAATGTAAGTGCACGTGACGTGTCCCTATGTAACTTCTATGCACAGCAGAGTATATGTGCAGAATGCAAATGCATGTGATGTGCCCCTATGTAACTTGTGTGCACAGCAGAGTATATGTGCAGAATGCAAGTGCACGTGACGTGTCCCTATGTAACTTGTGTGCACAGCAGAGTATATGTGCAGAATGCAAGTGCACGTGACGTGTCCCTATTTAAGTTGTGTGCACAGCAGAGTATATGTGCAGAATGCACGTGACGTGCCCCTATGTAACTAGTGTGATCAACAGAGTATATGTGCAGAATGCAGGTGCACTTGACGTGTCCCTATGTAAGTTGTGTGCACAACAGAGTATATGTGCAGAATGCAAGTGCACGTGATGTGCCAACATGTAACGTGTGCACAGCAGAGTATATGTGCAGAATGCAAGTGCACGTGACGTGCCCCTATGTAAATTGTGTGCACAGCAGAGTATATGTACAGAATGCAAGTGCATGTGAAGTGTCCCTTTGTAAGTTGTGTGCACAGCAGAGAATTTGTGCAGAATGCAGGTGCACGTGACGTGTCCCTATGTCAGTTCTGTGTACAACAGAGTATACGTGCAGAATGCAAGTGCATGTGACATGCCCCTATGAAAGTTGTGTGCACAGCAGAGTATATGTACAGAATGCAAGTGACGCACCCCTATGGAAGTTGTGTGCACAGCAGAGGTTATCACTACCAGCTGTCAGAGTATATGTGCAGAATGCAAGTGCACGTGACAAACCCCTATGTAAGTTGTTTGCACAGCAGAGTATATGTACAGAATGCAAGTGCACGTGACATGCAACTATCTAAAGTTGTGTGCACAGCAGAAGTTATCATTAAAACTGTCACAGCTTTTACTAAAAACATTTTAACTTTTGAACAGATTTAATTTGATGCAAATACATTGTTTTTTACATCTGTTATAAATAAAAATATTCATTAAATCATAGAGTTTCTTTGTAAAATCTAATTTCCGGACAGCTGTGAAAATAAGCTTTGAGTTTGGGAGAAATATAATTATATATGTTGTTCTTGTTTTAAGCACAATGTAACAGGCAGTCAGCACTTCTAGCACCTAGCAGGCACAAACTGCATAAGCACAATGTAACATACAGTCAGCACTTCTACCACCTAGCAGGCACAGACTGTATAAGCACAATGTAACAGGCAGTCAGCACTTCTAGCACCTAGCAGGCACAAACTGCATAAGCACAATGTAACATACAGTCAGCACTTCTAGCACCTAGCAGGCACAGACTGTATAAGCACAATGTAACAGGCAGTCAGCACTTCTAGCACCTAGCAGGCACAAACTGCATAAGCACAATGTAACATACAGTCAGCACTTCTAGCACCTAGCAGGCACAGACTGTATAAGCACAATGTAACAGGCAGTCAGCACTTCTAGCACCTAGCAGGCACAGACTGTATAAGCACAATGTAGTATACAGTCAGCACTTCTAGCACCTAGCAGGCACAGACTGCATAAGCACAATGTAACAGGCAGTCAGCACTTCTAGCACCTAGCAGGCACAGACTGCATAAGCACAATGTAGCATACAGTCAGCACTTCTAGCACCTAGCAGGCACAGACTGTATAAGCACAATGTAGTATACAGTCAGCACTTCTAGCACCTAGCAGGCACAGACTGCATAAGCACAATGTAACAGGCAGTCAGCACTTCTAGCACCTAGCAGGCACAGACTGCATAAGCACAATGTAGCATACAGTCAGCACTTCTAGCACCTAGCAGGCACAGACTGTATAAGCACAATGTAGTATACAGTCAGCACTTCTAGCACCTAGCAGGCACAGACTGCATAAGCACAATGTAACAGGCAGTCAGCACTTCTAGCACCTAGCAGGCACAAACTGTATAAGCACAATGAAACAGGCAGTCAGCACTTCTAGCACCTAGCAGGCACAAACTGTATAAGCACAATGTAACAGGCAGTCAGCACTTCTAGCACCTAGCATGCACAAACTGCATAAGCACAATGTAACAGGCAGTCAGCACTTCTAGCACCTAGCAGGCACAAACTGCATAAGCACAATGTAACAGGCAGTCAGCACTTCTAGCACCTAGCAGGCACAGACTGCATAAGCACAATGTAGCATACAGTCAGCACTTCTAGCACCTAGCAGGCACAAACTGTATAAGCACAATGTAACAGGCAGTCAGCACTTCTAGCACCTAGCAGGCACAAACTGTATAAGCACAATGTAACAGGCAGTCAGCACTTCTAGCACCTAGCAGGCACAAACTGTATAAGCACAATGTAACAGACAGTCAGCACTTCTAGCACCTAGCAGGCACAGACTGCATAAGCACAATGTAGCATACAGTCAGCACTTCTAGCACCTAGCAGGCACAAACTGTATAAGCACAATGTAACAGGCAGTCAGCACTTCTAGCACCTAGCAGGCACAAACTGTATAAGCACAATGTAGCATACAGTCAGCACTTCTAGCACCTAGCAGGCACAGACTGCATAAGCACAATGTAGCATACAGTCAGCAGTTCTAGCACCTAGCAGGCACAAACTGTATAAGCACAATGTAACAGGCAGTCAGCACTTCTAGCACCTAGCAGGCACAAACTGTATAAGCACAATGTAACAGGCAGTCAGCACTTCTAGCACCTAGCAGGCACAAACTGTATAAGCACAATGTAACAGGCAGTCAGCACTTCTAGCACCTAGCAGGCACAGACTGCATAAGCACAATGTAGCATACAGTCAGCACTTCTAGCACCTAGCAGGCACAAACTGTATAAGCAAAATGTAGCATACAGTCAGCACTTCTAGCACCTAGCAGGCACAAACTGCATAAGCACAATGTAACAGGCAGTCAGCACTTCTAGCACCTAGCAGGCACAGACTGCATAAGCACAATGTAACAGGCAGTCAGCACTTCTAGCACCTAGCAGGCACAGACTGCATAAGCACAATGTAACAGGCAGTCAGCACTTCTAGCACCTAGCAGGCACAGACTGCATAAGCACAATGTAGCATACAGTCAGCACTTCTAGCACCTAGCAGGCACAAACTGTATAAGCACAATGTAACAGGCAGTCAGCACTTCTAGCACCTAGCAGGCACAAACTGCTTAAGCACAATGTAACAGGCAGTCAGCACTTCTAGCACCTAGCAGGCACAAACTGCATAAGCACAATGTAACAGGCAGTCAGCACTTCTAGCACCTAGCAGGCACAAACTGCATAAGCACAATGTAACAGGCAGTCAGCACTTCTAGCACCTAGCAGGCACAAACTGTATAAGCACAATGTAGCATACAGTCAGCACTTCTAGCACCTAGCAGGCACAAACTGCATAAGCACAATGTAACAGGCAGTCAGCACTTCTAGCACCTAGCAGGCACAAACTGCATAAGCACAATGTAACAGGCAGTCAGCACTTCTAGCACCTAGCAGGCACAAACTGCATAAGCACAATGTAGTATACAGTCAGCACTTCTAGCACCTAGCAGGCACAAACTGCTTAAGCACAATGTAGCATACAGTCAGCACTTCTAGCACCTAGCAGGCACAAACTGTATAAGCACAATGTAACAGGCAGTCAGCACTTCTAGCACCTAGCAGGCACAAACTGCATAAGCACAATGTAACAGGCAGTCAGCACTTCTAGCACCTAGCAGGCACAAACTGCATAAGCACAATGTAACAGGCAGTCAGCACTTCTAGCACCTAGCAGGCACAAACTGTATAAGCACAATGTAACAGGCAGTCAGCACTTCTAGCACCTAGCAGGCACAAACTGTATAAGCACAATGTAACAGGCAGTCAGCACTTCTAGCACCTAGCAGGCACAAACTGCATAAGCACAATGTAACAGGCAGTCAGCACTTCTAGCACCTAGCAGGCACAAACTGCATAAGCACAATGTAACAGGCAGTCAGCACTTCTAGCACCTAGCAGGCACAAACTGCATAAGCACAATGTAACAGGCAGTCAGCACTTCTAGCACCTAGCAGGCACAAACTGCATAAGCACAATGTAACAGGCAGTCAGCACTTCTAGCACCTAGCAGGCACAAACTGTATAAGCACAATGTAACAGGCAGTCAGCACTTCTAGCACCTAGCAGGCACAAACTGCATAAGCACAATGTAACAGGCAGTCAGCACTTCTAGCACATAGCAGGCACAAACTGCATAAGCACAATGTAGCATACAGTCAGCACTTCTAGCACCTAGCAGGCACAAACTGCTTAAGCACAATGTAGCATACAGTCAGCACTTCTAGCACCTAGCAGGCACAAACTGCTTAAGCACAATGTAGCATACAGTCAGCACTTCTAGCACCTAGCAGGCACAAACTGCATAAGCACAATGTAACAGGCAGTCAGCACTTCTAGCACCTAGCAGGCACAGACTGCATAAGCACAATGTAACAGGCAGTCAGCACTTCTAGCACCTAGCAGGCACAGACTGTATAAGCACAATGTAACAGGCAGTCAGCACTTCTAGCACCTAGCAGGCACAGACTGCATAAGTACAATGTAGCATACAGTCAGCACTTCTAGCACCTAGCAGGCACAAACTGTATAAGCACAATGTAACAGGCAGTCAGCACTTCTAGCACCTAGCAGGCACAAACTGTATAAGCACAATGTAACAGGCAGTCAGCACTTCTAGCACCTAGCAGGCACAGACTGCATAAGCACAATGTAGCATACAGTCAGCACTTCTAGCACCTAGCAGGCACAGACTGCATAAGCACAATGTAACAGGCAGTCAGCACTTCTAGCACCTAGCAGGCACAGACTGTATAAGCACAATGTAGCATACAGTCAGCACTTCTAGCACCTAGCAGGCACAGACTGTATAAGCACAATGTAGTATACAGTCAGCACTTCTAGCACCTAGCAGGCACAAACTGTATAAGCACAATGTAACAGGCAGTCAGCACTTCTAGCACCTAGCAGGCACAAACTGCATAAGCACAATGTAACAGGCAGTCAGCACTTCTAGCACATAGCAGGCACAAACTGCATAAGCACAATGTAGCATACAGTCAGCACTTCTAGCACCTAGCAGGCACAAACTGCTTAAGCACAATGTAGCATACAGTCAGCAGTTCTAACACCTAGCAGGCACAAACTGCTTAAGCACAATGTAGCATATAGTCAGCACTTCTAGCACCTAGCAGGCACAAACTGCATAAGCACAATGTAACAGGCAGTCAGCACTTCTAGCACCTAGCAGGCACAGACTGCATAAGCACAATGTAACAGGCAGTCAGCACTTCTAGCACCTAGCAGGCACAGACTGTATAAGCACAATGTAACAGGCAGTCAGCACTTCTAGCACCTAGCAGGCACAGACTGCATAAGCACAATGTAGCATACAGTCAGCACTTCTAGCACCTAGCAGGCACAAACTGTATAAGCACAATGTAACAGGCAGTCAGCACTTCTAGCACCTAGCAGGCACAAACTGTATAAGCACAATGTAACAGGCAGTCAGCACTTCTAGCACCTAGCAGGCACAGACTGCATAAGCACAATGTAGCATACAGTCAGCACTTCTAGCACCTAGCAGGCACAGACTGCATAAGCACAATGTAACAGGCAGTCAGCACTTCTAGCACCTAGCAGGCACAGACTGTATAAGCACAATGTAGCATACAGTCAGCACTTCTAGCACCTAGCAGGCACAGACTGTATAAGCACAATGTAGTATACAGTCAGCACTTCTAGCACCTAGCAGGCACAGACTGTATAAGCACAATGTAACAGGCAGTCAGCACTTCTAGCACCTAGCAGGCACAAACTGCATAAGCACAATGTAACAGGCAGTCAGCACTTCTAGCACCTAGCAGGCACAGACTGCATAAGCACAATGTAACAGGCAGTCAGCACTTCTAGCACCTAGCAGGCACAGACTGCATAAGCACAATGTAACAGGCAGTCAGCACTTCTAGCACCTAGCAGGCACAGACTGCATAAGCACAATGTAGCATACAGTCAGCACTTCTAGCACCTAGCAGGCACAAACTGTATAAGCACAATGTAACAGGCAGTCAGCACTTCTAGCACCTAGCAGGCACAGACTGTATAAGCACAATGTAGCATACAGTCAGCACTTCTAGCACCTAGCAGGCACAAACTGCATAAGCACAATGTAGTATACAGTCAGCACTTCTAGCACCTAGCAGGCACAAACTGCATAAGCACAATGTAGCATACAGTCAGCACTTCTAGCACCTAGCAGGCACAGACTGTATAAGCACAATGTAGTATACAGTCAGCACTTCTAGCACCTAGCAGGCACAAACTTCATAAGCACAATGTAACATACAGTCAGCACTTCTAGCACCTAGCAGGCACAGACTGCATAAGCACAATGTAACAGGCAGTCAGCACTTCTAGCACCTAGCAGGCACAGACTGTATAAGCACAATGTAGCATACAGTCAGCACTTCTAGCACCTAGCAGGCACAGACTGCATAAGCACAATGTAACAGGCAGTCAGCACTTCTAGCACCTAGCAGGCACAAACTGTATAAGCACAATGTAGCATACAGTCAGCACTTCTAGCACCTAGGGGTCGATCCGATAAAAATCGTCGCCCGCAAAAGCCGGCGACGCCAATATTTGCGCGGGTTTGGTATCCTATATACGGCGTAACCTAGAAGTTACGCGCGTATATTTCTGCCGTCGCCCGTAGTTTTTTGGGCTATAGGCAGGTATACCAAACCCGCGCAGTTTGGTATCCAATATGCAGCGTAAGGACTTACGTGGCGAAAATGGAGAAAACTTACTCCATTTTCACCTCGCCACAAAAAGCAGCCGTAAGAAGCCTTACGCTGACTATTGGAGCCCCGTAACTCTCTAAACTGGCAGCTAAAATAAACCTAACACCTAACGCATGCGCAATGTCTATCTCCCTGTCAACCGCGATCTTCTAAAATAAACCTAACACCTAACGCATGCGCAATGTCTATCTCCCTGTCAACCGCGATCTGCTAAAATAAACCTAACACCTAACGCATGCGCAATGTCTATCTACCTGTCAACCGCGATCCCCCCCCCCCCGAAATCCCTAATAAAGTTATTAACCCCTAAACCGCCGCTCCCGGACCCCGCCGCCATCTACATAAACTAACCCCCTACTGTGAGCCCCTAAAACCGCCGCCATCTACCTTATCTATCCCCTAATTAGAACCCCTTACACCGCTGTCATCTACCTTATCTATCCCCTAATCTGACCCCTTACACCGCCGCCACCTATATAAAAATTATTAACCCCTAATCTAATCCCCCTATACCGCCGCCATATTAATATTATTAACCCCTAATGTAAGCCCCTTACACCGCCGCCATCTCTATTAAAATGATTAACCCCTTATTTAATCTACCTACCCCGCCGCCAGCTATATTATCTATATTAACCCTAAGTATATTATAGTTAATATAGGTATTACATTATATATATTAACTATATTAACCCTAATTATATTAGGGTTAATATAGTTAATATAGTTACTATAGTATTTATATTAACTATATTAACTCTATCTAACCCTAACACCCCTAACTAAATTTATATTAAATTAATCTAATTCATTTATAAACTAAAATATTCCTATTTAAATCTAAATACTTACCTATAAAATAAACCCTAAGATAGCTACAATATAATTAATAATTACATTGTAGCTATGTTAGGGTTAATATTTATTTTACAGGTAAATTGTTAATTATTTTAAGTAGGTATAATAGATATTAAATAGTTATTAACTATTTAATATCTACCTAGTTAAAATAATTACCCAATTACCTGTAAAATAAATCCTAACCTAAGTTACAAATACACCTACACTATCAATAAATTAAATCAACTACAAACATCTATCTAAAAATACAATTAAATTAACTAAACTAAATTACAAAAAAAAACAAACACTAAATTACAAAAAATAAAAAAAGATTACAAGATTTTTAAGCTAATTACACCTATTCTAAGCCCCCTAATAAAATAATAAACCCCCAAAATAAAAAAAATTCCCTGCCCTATTCTAAATTAAACAAATTTCAAAGCTCTTTACCTTACCAGCCCTTAAAAGGGCCTTTTGTGGGGCATGCCCCAAAGAATTCAGCTCTTTTGCATACAAATACAATACCCCCCCCCCCATTACAACCCACCACCCACATACCCCTATTCTAAAACCACCCAAACCCCCCTTAAAAAAGCCTAACACTACCCCCCTGAAGATCTCCCTACCTTGTCTTCACCACACCGGGCCGAACTCCTGATCCGATCCGGGCGATGTCTTCCTCCAAGCGGCAAAGAAGAATTCTTCCTCCGGCGACGTCTTCCTCCAAGCGGCAGCAAAGTCTTCATTCTTCCGGCGGCATCTTCAATCTTCTTTCTTCGCTCCGCCGCTGCGGAGCATCCATCCCGGCCGACTACTGAACTTGGAATGAGGTACCTTTAAATGACGTCATCCAAGATGGCGTCCGCCGAATTCCGATTGGCTGATAGGATTCTATCAGCCAATCGGAATTAAGTTAAAAAAATCTGATTGGCTGATTGAATCAGCCAATCAGATTCAAGTTCAATCCGATTGGCTGATCCAATCAGCCAATCAGATTGAGCTTGCATTCTATTGGCTGTTCCGATCAGCCAATAGAATGCGAGCTCAATCTGATTGGCTGATTGGATCAGCCAATCGGATTGAACTTGAATCTGATTGGCTGATTCAATCAGCCAATCAGATTTTTTTAACTTAATTCCGATTGGCTGATAGAATCCTATCAGCCAATCGGAATTCGGCGGACGCCATCTTGGATGACGTCATTTAAAGGTACCTCATTCCAAGTTCAGTAGTCGGCCGGGATGGATGCTTCGCAGCGGCGGAGCGAAGAAAGAAGATTGAAGATGCCGCCGGAAGAATGAAGACTTTGCTGCCGCTTGGAGGAAGACGTCGCCGGAGGAAGAATTCTTCTTTGCCGCTTGGAGGAAGACATCGCCCGGATCGGATCAGGAGTTCGGCCCGGTGTGGTGAAGACAAGGTAGGGAGATCTTCAGGGGGGTAGTGTTAGGCTTTTTTAAGGGGGGTTTGGGTGGTTTTAGAATAGGGGTATGTGGGTGGTGGGGTGTAATGGGGGGGGGGGTATTGTATTTGTATGCAAAAGAGCTGAATTCTTTGGGGCATGCCCCACAAAAGGCCCTTTTAAGGGCTGGTAAGGTAAAGAGCTTTGAAATTTGTTTAATTTAGAATAGGGCAGGGAATTTTTTTTATTTTGGGGGTTTATTATTTTATTAGGGGGCTTAGAATAGGTGTAATTAGCTTAAAAATCTTGTAATCTTTTTTTATTTTTTGTAATTTAGTGTTTTTTTTTTTGTAATTTAGTTTAGTTAATTTAATTGTATTTTTAGATAGATGTTTGTAGTTGATTTAATTTATTGATAGTGTAGGTGTATTTGTAACTTAGGTTAGGATTTATTTTACAGGTAATTGGGTAATTATTTTAACTAGGTAGATATTAAATAGTTAATAACTATTTAATATCTATTATACCTACTTAAAATAATTAACAATTTACCTGTAAAATAAATATTAACCCTAACATAGCTACAATGTAATTATTAATTATATTGTAGCTATCTTAGGGTTTATTTTATAGGTAAGTATTTAGATTTAAATAGGAATATTTTAGTTTATAAATGAATTAGATTAATTTAATATAAATTTAGTTAGGGGTGTTAGGGTTAGATAGAGTTAATATAGTTAATATAAATACTATAGTAACTATATTAACTATATTAACCCTAATATAATTAGGGTTAATATAGTTAATATATATAATGTAATACCTATATTAACTATAATATACTTAGGGTTAATATAGATAATATAGCTGGCGGCGGGGTAGGTAGATTAAATTAGGGGTTAATCATTTTAATAGAGATGGCGGCGGTGTAAGGGGCTTACATTGGGGGTTAATAATTTTAATATAGATGGCGGCGGTGTTAGGGGCTCACTTTAGGGGGTTATAGATATAATATAGCTGGCGGCGGGGTACGGGAGCGGCGGTTTAGGGGTTAATAACTTTATTAGGTTGCGGCGGGGTACGGGAGCGGCGGTTTAGGGGTTAATAGCTTTTTTATTGTTAGGATAGTGAGGGGGGATAGCGGATAGAGGGTTAGACGTGTCGGGCTATGTTAGGGAGGCGTGTTAGACTTGTCGGGCTATGTTAGGGAGGCGTGTTAGACAGTGCAGGTGTTTTAGACTTTAGTCAGGTTTTATAGGCGCCGGCAGTTTCTAACAGAAATTTGTACTTACGCAGATTTCTGGACATCGCTGGTTTGTCAGACTTACGGCACGTTAGCATCTGACGGCGACTTATATGGGATAGCTCGAGTTGCGAGCTGAAACTGCGGGCGACGCCGGTTCCCTCGCTTGCGCCGCAAACTGCGATCTATATCGGATCGCGCCCCTAGTAGGCACAAACTGCTTAAGGACAATGTAGCATACAGTCAGCACTTCTAGCACCTAGCAGGCACAGACTGCATAAGCACAATGTAGCATACAGTCAGCACTTCTAGCACCTAGCAGGCACAGACTGCATAAGCACAATGTAACAGACAGTCAGCACTTCTAGCACCTAGCAGGCACAGACTGCATAAGCACAATGTAGCATACAGTCAGCACTTCTAGCACCTAGCAGGCACAGACTGCATAAGCACAATGTAGTATACAGTCAGCACTTCTAGCACCTAGCAGGCACAAACTGCTTAAGCACAATGTAGCATACAGTCAGCACTTCTAGCACCTAGCAGGCACAGACTGCATAAGCACAATGTAACAGGCAGTCAGCACTTCTAGCACCTAGCAGGCACAGACTGCATAAGCACAATGTAGCATACAGTCAGCACTTCTAGCACCTAGCAGGCACAAACTGCATAAGCACAATGTAACAGGCAGTCAGCACTTCTAGCACCTAGCAGGCACAGACTGCATAAGCACAATGTAACAGGCAGTCAGCACTTCTAGCACCTAGCAGGCACAGACTGTATAAGCACAATGTAACAGGCAGTCAGCACTTCTAGCACCTAGCAGGCACAGACTGCATAAGCACAATGTAGCATACAGTCAGCACTTCTAGCACCTAGCAGGCACAAACTGTATAAGCACAATGTAACAGGCAGTCAGCACTTCTAGCACCTAGCAGGCACAAACTGTATAAGCACAATGTAACAGGCAGTCAGCACTTCTAGCACCTAGCAGGCACAGACTGCATAAGCACAATGTAGCATACAGTCAGCACTTCTAGCACCTAGCAGGCACAGACTGCATAAGCACAATGTAACAGGCAGTCAGCACTTCTAGCACCTAGCAGGCACAGACTGTATAAGCACAATGTAGCATACAGTCAGCACTTCTAGCACCTAGCAGGCACAGACTGTATAAGCACAATGTAGTATACAGTCAGCACTTCTAGCACCTAGCAGGCACAAACTGTATAAGCACAATGTAACAGGCAGTCAGCACTTCTAGCACCTAGCAGGCACAAACTGCATAAGCACAATGTAACAGGCAGTCAGCACTTCTAGCACATAGCAGGCACAAACTGCATAAGCACAATGTAGCATACAGTCAGCACTTCTAGCACCTAGCAGGCACAAACTGCTTAAGCACAATGTAGCATACAGTCAGCACTTCTAGCACCTAGCAGGCACAAACTGCTTAAGCACAATGTAGCATACAGTCAGCACTTCTAGCACCTAGCAGGCACAAACTGCATAAGCACAATGTAACAGGCAGTCAGCACTTCTAGCACCTAGCAGGCACAGACTGCATAAGCACAATGTAACAGGCAGTCAGCACTTCTAGCACCTAGCAGGCACAGACTGTATAAGCACAATGTAACAGGCAGTCAGCACTTCTAGCACCTAGCAGGCACAGACTGCATAAGCACAATGTAGCATACAGTCAGCACTTCTAGCACCTAGCAGGCACAAACTGTATAAGCACAATGTAACAGGCAGTCAGCACTTCTAGCACCTAGCAGGCACAAACTGTATAAGCACAATGTAACAGGCAGTCAGCACTTCTAGCACCTAGCAGGCACAGACTGCATAAGCACAATGTAGCATACAGTCAGCACTTCTAGCACCTAGCAGGCACAGACTGCATAAGCACAATGTAACAGGCAGTCAGCACTTCTAGCACCTAGCAGGCACAGACTGTATAAGCACAATGTAGCATACAGTCAGCACTTCTAGCACCTAGCAGGCACAGACTGTATAAGCACAATGTAGTATACAGTCAGCACTTCTAGCACCTAGCAGGCACAGACTGTATAAGCACAATGTAACAGGCAGTCAGCACTTCTAGCACCTAGCAGGCACAAACTGCATAAGCACAATGTAACAGGCAGTCAGCACTTCTAGCACCTAGCAGGCACAGACTGCATAAGCACAATGTAACAGGCAGTCAGCACTTCTAGCACCTAGCAGGCACAGACTGCATAAGCACAATGTAACAGGCAGTCAGCACTTCTAGCACCTAGCAGGCACAGACTGCATAAGCACAATGTAGCATACAGTCAGCACTTCTAGCACCTAGCAGGCACAAACTGTATAAGCACAATGTAACAGGCAGTCAGCACTTCTAGCACCTAGCAGGCACAGACTGTATAAGCACAATGTAGCATACAGTCAGCACTTCTAGCACCTAGCAGGCACAAACTGCATAAGCACAATGTAGTATACAGTCAGCACTTCTAGCACCTAGCAGGCACAGACTGTATAAGCACAATGTAGTATACAGTCAGCACTTCTAGCACCTAGCAGGCACAAACTTCATAAGCACAATGTAACATACAGTCAGCACTTCTAGCACCTAGCAGGCACAGACTGCATAAGCACAATGTAACAGGCAGTCAGCACTTCTAGCACCTAGCAGGCACAGACTGTATAAGCACAATGTAGCATACAGTCAGCACTTCTAGCACCTAGCAGGCACAGACTGCATAAGCACAATGTAACAGGCAGTCAGCACTTCTAGCACCTAGCAGGCACAAACTGTATAAGCACAATGTAGCATACAGTCAGCACTTCTAGCACCTAGGGGTCGATCCGATAAAAATCGTCTCCCGCAAAAGCCGGCGACGCCAATATTTGCGCGGGTTTGGTATCCTATATACCGCGTAACCTAGAAGTTACGCGCGTATATTTCTGCCGTCGCCCGTAGTTTTTTGGGCTATAGGCAGGTATACCAAACCCGCGCAGTTTGGTATCCAATATGCAGCGTAAGGACTTACGTGGCGAAAATGGAGAAAACTTACTCCATTTTCACCTCGCCACAAAAAGCAGCCGTAAGAAGCCTTACGCTGACTATTGGAGCCCCGTAACTCTCTAAACTGGCAGCTAAAATAAACCTAACACCTAACGCATGCGCAATGTCTATCTCCCTGTCAACCGCGATCTTCTAAAATAAACCTAACACCTAACGCATGCGCAATGTCTATCTCCCTGTCAACCGCGATCTGCTAAAATAAACCTAACACCTAACGCATGCGCAATGTCTATCTACCTGTCAACCGCGATCCCCCCCCCCCCCGAAATCCCTAATAAAGTTATTAACCCCTAAACCGCCGCTCCCGGACCCCGCCGCCATCTACATAAACTAACCCCCTACTGTGAGCCCCTAAAACCGCCGCCATCTACCTTATCTATCCCCTAATTAGAACCCCTTACACCGCTGTCATCTACCTTATCTATCCCCTAATCTGACCCCTTACACCGCCGCCACCTATATAAAAATTATTAACCCCTAATCTAATCCCCCTATACCGCCGCCATATTAATATTATTAACCCCTAATGTAAGCCCCTTACACCGCCGCCATCTCTATTAAAATGATTAACCCCTTATTAAATCTACCTACCCCGCCGCCAGCTATATTATCTATATTAACCCTAAGTATATTATAGTTAATATAGGTATTACATTATATATATTAACTATATTAACCCTAATTATATTAGGGTTAATATAGTTAATATAGTTACTATAGTATTTATATTAACTATATTAACTCTATCTAACCCTAACACCCCTAACTAAATTTATATTAAATTAATCTAATTCATTTATAAACTAAAATATTCCTATTTAAATCTAAATACTTACCTATAAAATAAACCCTAAGATAGCTACAATATAATTAATAATTACATTGTAGCTATGTTAGGGTTAATATTTATTTTACAGGTAAATTGTTAATTATTTTAAGTAGGTATAATAGATATTAAATAGTTATTAACTATTTAATATCTACCTAGTTAAAATAATTACCCAATTACCTGTAAAATAAATCCTAACCTAAGTTACAAATACACCTACACTATCAATAAATTAAATCAACTACAAACATCTATCTAAAAATACAATTAAATTAACTAAACTAAATTACAAAAAAAAACAAACACTAAATTACAAAAAATAAAAAAAGATTATAAGATTTTTAAGCTAATTACACCTATTCTAAGCCCCCTAATAAAATAATAAACCCCCAAAATAAAAAAAATTCCCTGCCCTATTCTAAATTAAACAAATTTCAAAGCTCTTTACCTTACCAGCCCTTAAAAGGGCCTTTTGTGGGGCATGCCCCAAAGAATTCAGCTCTTTTGCATACAAATACAATACCCCCCCCCCATTACAACCCACCACCCACATACCCCTATTCTAAAACCACCCAAACCCCCCTTAAAAAAGCCTAACACTACCCCCCTGAAGATCTCCCTACCTTGTCTTCACCACACCGGGCCGAACTCCTGATCCGATCCGGGCGATGTCTTCCTCCAAGCGGCAAAGAAGAATTCTTCCTCCGGCGACGTCTTCCTCCAAGCGGCAGCAAAGTCTTCATTCTTCCGGCGGCATCTTCAATCTTCTTTCTTCGCTCCGCCGCTGCGGAGCATCCATCCCGGCCGACTACTGAACTTGGAATGAGGTACCTTTAAATGACGTCATCCAAGATGGCGTCCGCCGAATTCCGATTGGCTGATAGGATTCTATCAGCCAATCGGAATTAAGTTAAAAAAATCTGATTGGCTGATTGAATCAGCCAATCAGATTCAAGTTCAATCCGATTGGCTGATCCAATCAGCCAATCAGATTGAGCATGCATTCTATTGGCTGTTCCGATCAGCCAATAGAATGCGAGCTCAATCTGATTGGCTGATTGGATCAGCCAATCGGATTGAACTTGAATCTGATTGGCTGATTGAATCAGCCAATCAGATTTTTTTAACTTAATTCCGATTGGCTGATAGAATCCTATCAGCCAATCGGAATTCGGCGGACGCCATCTTGGATGACGTCATTTAAAGGTACCTCATTCCAAGTTCAGTAGTCGGCCGGGATGGATGCTTCGCAGCGGCGGAGCGAAGAAAGAAGATTGAAGATGCCGCCGGAAGAATGAAGACTTTGCTGCCGCTTGGAGGAAGACGTCGCCGGAGGAAGAATTCTTCTTTGCCGCTTGGAGGAAGACATCGCCCGGATCGGATCAGGAGTTCGGCCCGGTGTGGTGAAGACAAGGTAGGGAGATCTTCAGGGGGGTAGTGTTAGGCTTTTTTAAGGGGGGTTTGGGTGGTTTTAGAATAGGGGTATGTGGGTGGTGGGTTGTAATGGGGGGGGGGGTATTGTATTTGTATGCAAAAGAGCTGAATTCTTTGGGGCATGCCCCACAAAAGGCCCTTTTAAGGGCTGGTAAGGTAAAGAGCTTTGAAATTTGTTTAATTTAGAATAGGGCAGGGAATTTTTTTTATTTTGGGGGTTTATTATTTTATTAGGGGGCTTAGAATAGGTGTAATTAGCTTAAAAATCTTGTAATCTTTTTTTATTTTTTGTAATTTAGTGTTTTTTTTTGTAATTTAGTTTAGTTAATTTAATTGTATTTTTAGATTGATGTTTGTAGTTGATTTAATTTATTGATAGTGTAGGTGTATTTGTAACTTAGGTTAGGATTTATTTTACAGGTAATTGGGTAATTATTTTAACTAGGTAGATATTAAATAGTTAATAACTATTTAATATCTATTATACCTACTTAAAATAATTAACAATTTACCTGTAAAATAAATATTAACCCTAACATAGCTACAATGTAATTATTAATTATATTGTAGCTATCTTAGGGTTTATTTTATAGGTAAGTATTTAGATTTAAATAGGAATATTTTAGTTTATAAATGAATTAGATTAATTTAATATAAATTTAGTTAGGGGTGTTAGGGTTAGATAGAGTTAATATAGTTAATATAAATACTATAGTAACTATATTAACTATATTAACCCTAATATAATTAGGGTTAATATAGTTAATATATATAATGTAATACCTATATTAACTATAATATACTTAGGGTTAATATAGATAATATAGCTGGCGGCGGGGTAGGTAGATTAAATTAGGGGTTAATCATTTTAATAGAGATGGCGGCGGTGTAAGGGGCTTACATTGGGGGTTAATAATTTTAATATAGATGGCGGCGGTGTTAGGGGCTCACTTTAGGGGGTTATAGATATAATATAGCTGGCGGCGGGGTACGGGAGCGGCGGTTTAGGGGTTAATAACTTTATTAGGTTGCGGCGGGGTACGGGAGCGGCGGTTTAGGGGTTAATAGCTTTTTTATTGTTAGGATAGTGAGGGGGGATAGCGGATAGAGGGTTAGACGTGTCGGGCTATGTTAGGGAGGCGTGTTAGACTTGTCGGGCTATGTTAGGGAGGCGTGTTAGACAGTGCAGGTGTTTTAGACTTTAGTCAGGTTTTATAGGCGCCGGCAGTTTCTAACGTGCCGCAAGTCACTGGCGACGCCAGAAATTTGTACTTACGCAGATTTCTGGACATCGCTGGTTTGTCAGACTTACGGCACGTTAGCATCTGACGGCGACTTATATGGGATAGCTCGAGTTGCGAGCTGAAACTGCGGGCGACGTCGGTTCCCTCGCTTGCGCCGCAAACTGCGATCTATATCGGATCGCGCCCCTAGTAGGCACAAACTGCTTAAGGACAATGTAGCATACAGTCAGCACTTCTAGCACCTAGCAGGCACAGACTGCATAAGCACAATGTAGCATACAGTCAGCACTTCTAGCACCTAGCAGGCACAGACTGCATAAGCACAATGTAACAGACAGTCAGCACTTCTAGCACCTAGCAGGCACAGACTGCATAAGCACAATGTAGCATACAGTCAGCACTTCTAGCACCTAGCAGGCACAAACTGCTTAAGCACAATGTAGCATACAGTCAGCACTTCTAGCACCTAGCAGGCACAGACTGCATAAGCACAATGTAGCATACAGTCAGCACTTCTAGCACCTAGCAGGCACAGACTGCATAAGCACAATGTAGCATACAGTCAGCACTTCTAGCACCTAGCAGGCACAAACTGCATAAGCACAATGTAGCATACAGTCAGCACTTCTAGCACCTAGCAGGCACAGACTGCATAAGCACAATGTAACAGGCAGTCAGCACTTCTAGCACCTAGCAGGCACAAACTGCATAAGCACAATGTAGCATACAGTCAGCACTTCTAGCACCTAGCAGGCACAAACTGCATAAGCACAATGTAACAGGCAGTCAGCACTTCTAGCACCTAGCAGGCACAAACTGCATAAGCACAATGTAGCATACAGTCAGCACTTCTAGCACCTAGCAGGCACAGACTGCATAAGCACAATGTAACAGGAAGTCAGCACTTCTAGCACCTAGCAGGCACAAACTGCATAAGCACAATGTAACAGGCAGTCAGCACTTCTAGCACCTAGCAGGCACAAACTGCATAAGCACAATGTAACAGGCAGTCAGCACTTCTAGCACCTAGCAGGCACAAACTGCATAAGCACAATGTAACAGGCAGTCAGCACTTCTAGCACCTAGCAGGCACAAACTGCATAAGCACAATGTAACAGGCAGTCAGCACTTCTAGCACCTAGCAGGCACAAACTGTATAAGCACAATGTAACAGGCAGTCAACACTTCTAGCACCTAGCAGGCACAAACTGCATAAGCACAATGTAGCATACAGTCAGCACTTCTAGCATCTAGCAGGCACAAACTGCATAAGCACAATGTAGCATACAGTCAGCACTTCTAGCACCTAGCAGGCACAAACTGCATAAGCACAATGTAGCATACAGTCAGCACTTCTAGCACCTAGCAGGCACAAACTGCATAAGCACAATGTAGCATACAGTCAGCACTTCTAGCACCTAGCAGGCACAGACTGTATAAGCACAATGTAACAGACAGTCAGCACTTCTAGCACCTAGCAGGCACAAACTGTATAAGCACAATGTAACAGGCAGTCAGCACTTCTAGCACCTAGCAGGCACAAACTGCATAAGCACAATGTAACAGGCAGTCAGCACTTCTAGCACCTAGCAGGCACAGACTGTATAAGCACAATGTAACAGGCAGTCAGCACTTCTAGCACCTAGCAGGCACAAACTGTATAAGCACAATTTAACAGGCAGTCAGCACTTCTAGCACCTAGCAGGCACAGACTGCATAAGCACAATGTAGTATACAGTCAGCACTTCTAGCACCTAGCAGGCACAAACTGCATAAGCACAATGTAACAGGCAGTCAGCACTTCTAGCACCTAGCAGGCACAGACTGCATAAGCACAATGTAACATACAGTCAGCACTTCTAGCACCTAGCAGGCACAGACTGTATAAGCACAATGTAACAGGCAGTCAGCACTTCTAGCACCTAGCAGGCACAGACTGTATAAGCACAATGTAACAGGCAGTCAGCACTTCTAGCACCTAGCAGGCACAAACTGCATAAGCACAATGTAACAGGCAGTCAGCACTTCTAGCACCTAGCAGGCACAGACTGCATAAGCACAATGTAACAGGCAGTCAGCACTTCTAGCACCTAGCAGGCACAAACTGCATAAGCACAATGTAACAGGCAGTCGGCACTTCTAGCACCTAGCAGGCACAGACTGCATAAGCACAATGTAGCATACAGTCAGCACTTCTAGCACCTAGCAGGCACAGACTGTATAAGCACAATGTAACAGGGAGTCAGCACTTCTAGCACTTAGCAGGCACAGACTGTATAAGCACAATGTAACAGGCAGTCAGCACTTCTAGCACCTAGCAGGCACAAACTGCATAAGCACAATGTAGTATACAGTCAGCACTTCTAGCACCTAGCAGGCACAAACTACATAAGCACAATGTAGCATACAGTCAGCACTTCTAGCACCTAGCAGGCACAGACTGCATAAGCACAATGTAACAGGCAGTCAGCACTTCTAGCACCTAGCAGGCACAAACTGTATAAGCACAATGTAACAGGCAGTCAGGACTTCTAGCACCTAGCAGGCACAGACTGCATAAGCACAATGTAGCATACAGTCAGCACTTCTAGCACCTAGCAGGCACAGACTGCATAAGCACAATGTAACAGGCAGTCAGCACTTCTAGCACCTAGCAGGCACAGACTGTATAAGCACAATGTAGCATACAGTCAGCACTTCTAGCACCTAGCAGGCACAGACTGTATAAGCACAATGTAGTATACAGTCAGCACTTCTAGCACCTAGCAGGCACAGACTGTATAAGCACAATGTAACAGGCAGTCAGCACTTCTAGCACCTAGCAGGCACAAACTGCATAAGCACAATGTAACAGGCAGTCAGCACTTCTAGCACCTAGCAGGCACAGACTGCATAAGCACAATGTAACAGGCAGTCAGCACTTCTAGCACCTAGCAGGCACAGACTGCATAAGCACAATGTAACAGGCAGTCAGCACTTCTAGCACCTAGCAGGCACAGACTGCATAAGCACAATGTAGCATACAGTCAGCACTTCTAGCACCTAGCAGGCACAAACTGTATAAGCACAATGTAACAGGCAGTCAGCACTTCTAGCACCTAGCAGGCACAGACTGTATAAGCACAATGTAGCATACAGTCAGCACTTCTAGCACCTAGCAGGCACAAACTGCATAAGCACAATGTAGTATACAGTCAGCACTTCTAGCACCTAGCAGGCACAGACTGTATAAGCACAATGTAGTATACAGTCAGCACTTCTAGCACCTAGCAGGCACAAACTTCATAAGCACAATGTAACATACAGTCAGCACTTCTAGCACCTAGCAGGCACAGACTGCATAAGCACAATGTAACAGACAGTCAGCACTTCTAGCACCTAGCAGGCACAGACTGTATAAGCACAATGTAGCATACAGTCAGCACTTCTAGCACCTAGCAGGCACAGACTGCATAAGCACAATGTAACAGGCAGTCAGCACTTCTAGCACCTAGCAGGCACAAACTGTATAAGCACAATGTAGCATACAGTCAGCACTTCTAGCACCTAGGGGTCGATCCGATAAAAATCGTCGCCCGCAAAAGCCGGCGACGCCAATATTTGCGCGGGTTTGGTATCCTATATACGGCGTAACCTAGAAGTTACGCGCGTATATTTCTGCCGTCGCCCGTAGTTTTTTGGGCTATAGGCAGGTATACCAAACCCGCGCAGTTTGGTATCCAATATGCAGCGTAAGGACTTACGTGGCGAAAATGGAGAAAACTTACTCCATTTTCACCTCGCAACAAAAAGCAGCCAATCAGCCAATCAGATTGAGCTTGCATTCTATTGGCTGTTCCGATCAGCCAATAGAATGCGAGCTCAATATGATTGGCTGATTGGATCAGCCAATCGGATTGAACTTGAATCTGATTGGCTGATTCAATCAGCCAATCAGATTTTTTTAACTTAATTCCGATTGGCTGATAGAATCCTATCAGCCAATCGGAATTCGGCGGACGTCATCTTGGATGACGTCATTTAAAGGTACCTCATTCCAAGTTCAGTAGTCGGCCGGGATGGATGCTTCGCAGCGGCGGAGCGAAGAAAGAAGATTGAAGATGCCGCCGGAAGAATGAAGACTTTGCTGCCGCTTGGAGGAAGACGTCGCCGGAGGAAGAATTCTTCTTTGCCGCTTGGAGGAAGACATCGCCCGGATCGGATCAGGAGTTCGGCCCGGTGTGGTGAAGACAAGGTAGGGAGATCTTCAGGGGGGTAGTGTTAGGCTTTTTTAAGGGGGGTTTGGGTGGTTTTAGAATAGGGGTATGTGGGTGGTGGGTTGTAATGGGGGGGGGGTATTGTATTTGTATGCAAAAGAGCTGAATTCTTTGGGGCATGCCCCACAAAAGGCCCTTTTAAGGGCTGGTAAGGTAAAGAGCTTTGAAATTTGTTTAATTTAGAATAGGGCAGGGAATTTGTTTTATTTTGGGGGTTTATTATTTTATTAGGGGGCTTAGAATAGGTGTAATTAGCTTAAAAATCTTGTAATCTTTTTTTATTTTTTGTAATTTAGTGTTTGTTTTTTTTTGTAATTTAGTTTAGTTAATTTAATTGTATTTTTAGATAGATGTTTGTAGTTGATTTAATTTATTGATAGTGTAGGTGTATTTGTAACTTAGGTTAGGATTTATTTTACAGGTAATTGGGTAATTATTTTAACTAGGTAGATATTACATAGTTAATAACTATTTAATATCTATTATACCTACTTAAAATAATTAACAATTTACCTGTAAAATAAATATTAACCCTAACATAGCTACAATGTAATTATTAATTATATTGTAGCTATCTTAGGGTTTATTTTATAGGTAAGTATTTAGATTTAAATAGGAATATTTTAGTTTATAAATGAATTAGATTAATTTAATATAAATTTAGTTAGGGGTGTTAGGGTTAGATAGAGTTAATATAGTTAATATAAATACTATAGTAACTATATTAACTATATTAACCCTAATATAATTAGGGTTAATATAGTTAATATATATAATGTAATACCTATATTAACTATAATATACTTAGGGTTAATATAGATAATATAGCTGGCGGCGGGGTAGGTAGATTAAATTAGGGGTTAATCATTTTAATAGAGATGGCGGCGGTGTAAGGGGCTTACATTGGGGGTTAATAATTTTAATATAGATGGCGGCGGTGTTAGGGGCTCACTTTAGGGGGTTATAGATATAATATAGCTGGCGGCGGGGTACGGGAGCGGCGGTTTAGGGGTTAATAACTTTATTAGGTTGCGGCGGGGTACGGGAGCGGCGGTTTAGGGGTTAATAGCTTTTTTATTGTTAGGATAGTGAGGGGGGATAGCGGATAGAGGGTTAGACGTGTCGGGCTATGTTAGGGAGGCGTGTTAGACTTGTCGGGCTATGTTAGGGAGGCGTGTTAGACAGTGCAGGTGTTTTAGACTTTAGTCAGGTTTTATAGGCGCCGGCAGTTTCTAACGTGCCGCAAGTCACTGGCGACGCCAGAAATTTGTACTTACGCAGATTTCTGGACATCGCTGGTTTGTCAGACTTACGGCACGTTAGCATCTGACGGCGACTTATATGGGATAGCTCGAGTTGCGAGCTGAAACTGCGGGCGACGTCGGTTCCCTCGCTTGCGCCACAAACTGCGATCTATATCGGATCGCGCCCCTAGTAGGCACAAACTGCTTAAGGACAATGTAGCATACAGTCAGCACTTCTAGCACCTAGCAGGCACAGACTGCATAAGCACAATGTAGCATACAGTCAGCACTTCTAGCACCTAGCAGGCACAGACTGCATAAGCACAATGTAACAGACAGTCAGCACTTCTAGCACCTAGCAGGCACAGACTGCATAAGCACAATGTAGCATACAGTCAGCACTTCTAGCACCTAGCAGGCACAGACTGCATAAGCACAATGTAGTATACAGTCAGCACTTCTAGCACCTAGCAGGCACAAACTGCTTAAGCACAATGTAGCATACAGTCAGCACTTCTAGCACCTAGCAGGCACAGACTGCATAAGCACAATGTAACAGGCAGTCAGCACTTCTAGCACCTAGCAGGCACAGACTGCATAAGCACAATGTAGCATACAGTCAGCACTTCTAGCACCTAGCAGGCACAGACTGCATAAGCACAATGTAGCATACAGTCAGCACTTCTAGCACCTAGCAGGCACAAACTGCATAAGCACAATGTAGCATACAGTCAGCACTTCTAGCACCTAGCAGGCACAGACTGCATAAGCACAATGTAACAGGCAGTCAGCACTTCTAGCACCTAGCAGGCACAAACTGCATAAGCACAATGTAGCATACAGTCAGCACTTCTAGCCCCTAGCAGGCACAAACTGCATAAGCACAATGTAACAGGCAGTCAGCACTTCTAGCACCTAGCAGGCACAAACTGCATAAGCACAATGTAGCATACAGTCAGCACTTCTAGCACCTAGCAGGCACAGACTGCATAAGCACAATGTAACAGGAAGTCAGCACTTCTAGCACCTAGCAGGCACAAACTGCATAAGCACAATGTAACAGGCAGTCAGCACTTCTAGCACCTAGCAGGCACAAACTGCATAAGCACAATGTAACAGGCAGTCAGCACTTCTAGCACCTAGCAGGCACAAACTGCATAAGCACAATGTAACAGGCAGTCAGCACTTCTAGCACCTAGCAGGCACAAACTGCATAAGCACAATGTAACAGGCAGTCAGCACTTCTAGCACCTAGCAGGCACAAACTGTATAAGCACAATGTAACAGGCAGTCAGCACTTCTAGCACCTAGCAGGCACAAACTGCATAAGCACAATGTAGCATACAGTCAGCACTTCTAGCATCTAGCAGGCACAAACTGCATAAGCACAATGTAGCATACAGTCAGCACTTCTAGCACCTAGCAGGCACAAACTGCATAAGCACAATGTAGCATACAGTCAGCACTTCTAGCACCTAGCAGGCACAAACTGCATAAGCACAATGTAGCATACAGTCAGCACTTCTAGCACCTAGCAGGCACAGACTGTATAAGCACAATGTAACAGACAGTCAGCACTTCTAGCACCTAGCAGGCACAAACTGTATAAGCACAATGTAACAGGCAGTCAGCACTTCTAGCACCTAGCAGGCACAAACTGCATAAGCACAATGTAACAGGCAGTCAGCACTTCTAGCACCTAGCAGGCACAGACTGTATAAGCACAATGTAACAGGCAGTCAGCACTTCTAGCACCTAGCAGGCACAAACTGTATAAGCACAATTTAACAGGCAGTCAGCACTTCTAGCACCTAGCAGGCACAGACTGCATAAGCACAATGTAGTATACAGTCAGCACTTCTAGCACCTAGCAGGCACAAACTGCATAAGCACAATGTAACAGGCAGTCAGCACTTCTAGCACCTAGCAGGCACAGACTGCATAAGCACAATGTAACATACAGTCAGCACTTCTAGCACCTAGCAGGCACAGACTGTATAAGCACAATGTAACAGGCAGTCAGCACTTCTAGCACCTAGCAGGCACAGACTGTATAAGCACAATGTAACAGGCAGTCAGCAATTCTAGCACCTAGCAGGCACAAACTGCATAAGCACAATGTAACAGGCAGTCAGCACTTCTAGCACCTAGCAGGCACAGACTGCATAAGCACAATGTAACAGGCAGTCAGCACTTCTAGCACCTAGCAGGCACAAACTGCATAAGCACAATGTAACAGGCAGTCAGCACTTCTAGCACCTAGCAGGCACAGACTGCATAAGCACAATGTAGCATACAGTCAGCACTTCTAGCACCTAGCAGGCACAGACTGTATAAGCACAATGTAACAGGCAGTCAGCACTTCTAGCACCTAGCAGGCACAAACTGCATAAGCACAATGTAGTATACAGTCAGCACTTCTAGCACCTAGCAGGCACAAACTACATAAGCACAATGTAGCATACAGTCAGCACTTCTAGCACCTAGCAGGCACAGACTGCATAAGCACAATGTAACAGGCAGTCAGCACTTCTAGCACCTAGCAGGCACAAACTGCATAAGCACAATGTAACAGGCAGTCAGCACTTCTAGCACCTAGCAGGCACAAACTGCATAAGCACAATGTAACAGGCAGTCAGCACTTCTAGCACCTAGCAGGCACAAACTGCATAAGCACAATGTAACAGGCAGTCAGCACTTCTAGCACCTAGCAGGCACAGACTGTATAAGCACAATGTAACAGGCAGTCAGCACTTCTAGCACTTAGCAGGCACAGACTGTATAAGCACAATGTAACAGGCAGTCAGCACTTCTAGCACCTAGCAGGCACAGACTGCATAAGCACAATGTAACAGGCAGTCAGCACTTCTAGCAAATAGCAGGCACAAACTGTATAAGCACAATGTAACAGGCAGTCAGCACTTCTAGCACCTAGCAGGCACAAACTGCATAAGCACAATGTAACAGGCAGTCAGCACTTCTAGCACCTAGCAGGCACAAACTGCATAAGCACAATGTAACAGGCAGTCAGCACTTCTAGCACCTAGCAGGCACAGACTGCATAAGCACAATGTAACAGGCAGTCAGCACTTCTAGCACCTAGCAGGCACAAACTGCATAAGCACAATGTAACAGGCAGTCAGCACTTCTAGCACCTAGCAGGCACAAACTGCATAAGCACAATGTAACAGGCAGTCAGCACTTCTAGCACCTAGCAGGCACAAACTGCATAAGCAAAATGTAACAGGCAGTCAGCACTTCTAGCACCTAGCAGGCACAGACTGTATAAGCACAATGTAGCATACAGTCAGCACTTCTAGCACCTAGCAGGCACAAACTGCATAAGCACAATGTAGCATACAGTCAGCACTTCTAGCACCTAGCAGGCACAGACTGCTTAAGCACAATGTAGCATACAGTCAGAACTTCTAGCACCTAGCAGGCACAGACTGCATAAGCACAATGTAACAGGCAGTCAGCACTTCTAGCACCTAGCAGGCACAAACTGCATAAGCACAATGTAGCATACAGTCAGCACTTCTAGCACCTAGCAGGCACAAACTGCATAAGCACAATGTAGCATACAGTCAGCACTTCTAGCACCTAGCAGGCACAAACTGCATAAGCACAATGTAACAGGCAGTCAGCACTTCTAGCACCTAGCAGGCACAAACTGCATAAGCACAATGTAGCATACAGTCAGCACTTCTAGCACCTAGCAGGCACAAACTGCATAAGCACAATTTAACAGGCAGTCAGCACTTCTAGCACCTAGCAGGCACAGACTGCATAAGCACAATGTAGCATACAGTCAGCACTTCTAGCACCTAGCAGGCACAGACTGTATAAGCACAATGTAACAGGCAGTCAGCACTTCTAGCACCTAGCAGGCACAAACTGCATAAGCACAATGTAACAGGCAGTCAGCACTTCTAGCACCTAGCAGGCACAGACTGTATAAGCACAATGTAACAGGCAGTCAGCACTTCTAGCACCTAGCAGGCACAAACTGTATAAGCACAATTTAACAGGCAGTCAGCACTTCTAGCACCTAGCAGGCACAGACTGTATAAGCACAATGTAGTATACAGTCAGCACTTCTAGCACCTAGCAGGCACAAACTGCATAAGCACAATGTAACAGGCAGTCAGCACTTCTAGCACCTAGCAGGCACAGACTGCATAAGCACAATGTAACATACAGTCAGCACTTCTAGCACCTAGCAGGCACAGACTGCATAAGCACAATGTAACAGGCAGTCAGCACTTCTAGCACCTAGCAGGCACAGACTGTATAAGCACAATGTAACAGGCAGTCAGCACTTCTAGCACCTAGCAGGCACAAACTGCATAAGCACAATGTAACAGGCAGTCAGCACTTCTAGCACCTAGCAGGCACAGACTGCATAAGCACAATGTAACAGGCAGTCAGCACTTCTAGCACCTAGCAGGCACAGACTGCATAAGCACAATGTAACAGGCAGTCAGCACTTCTAGCACCTAGCAGGCACAGACTGTATAAGCACAATGTAACAGGCAGTCAGCACTTCTAGCACCTAGCAGGCACAGACTGTATAAGCACAATGTAACAGGCAGTCAGCACTTCTAGCACCTAGCAGGCACAGACTGTATAAGCACAATTTAACAGGCAGTCAGCACTTCTAGCACCTAGCAGGCACAAACTGTATAAGCACAATGTAACATACAGTCAGCACTTCTAGCACCTAGCAGGCACAGACTGTATAAGCACAATGTAGCATACAGTCAGCACTTCTAGCACCTAGCAGGCACAGACTGCATAAGCACAATGTAACAGGCAGTCAGCACTTCTAGCACCTAACAGGCACAAACTGCATAAGCACAATGTAACAGGCAGTCAGCACTTCTAGCACCTAGCAGGCACAGACTGCATAAGCACAATGTAGCATACAGTCAGCACTTCTAGCACCTAGCAGGCACAGACTGCATAAGCACAATGTAGCATACAGTCAGCACTTCTAGCACCTAGCAGGCACAGACTGCATAAGCACAATGTAGTATACAGTCAGCACTTCTAGCACCTAGCAGGCACAAACTGCATAAGCACAATGTAACAGGCAGTCAGCACTTCTAGCACCTAGCAGGCACAAACTGCATAAGCACAATGTAGCATACAGTCAGCACTTCTAGCACCTAGCAGGCACAGACTGCATAAGCACAATGTAGCATACAGTCAGCACTTCTAGCACCTAGCAGGCACAGACTGCATAAGCACAATGTAGTATACAGTCAGCACTTCTAGCACCTAGCAGGCACAAACTGCATAAGCACAATGTAACAGGCAGTCAGCACTTCTAGCACCTAGCAGGCACAAACTGCATAAGCACAATGTAGCATACAGTCAGCACTTCTAGCACCTAGCAGGCACAGACTGCATAAGCACAATGTAGCATACAGTCAGCACTTCTAGCACCTAGCAGGCACAGACTGCATAAGCACAATGTAGCATACAGTCAGCACTTCTAGCACCTAGCAGGCACAGGCTGCATAAGTACAATGTAGCATACAGTCAGCACTTCTAGCACCTAGCAGGCACAGACTGCATAAGCACAATGTAGCATACAGTCAGCACTTCTAGCACCTAGCAGGCACAAACTGCATAAGCACAATGTAGCATACAGTCAGCACTTCTAGCACCTAGCAGGCACAGACTGCATAAGCGCAATGTAGCATACAGTCAGCACTTCTAGCACCTGTCAGGCACAGACTGTATAAGTACAATGTAACAGGCAGTCAGCACTTCTAGCACCTAGCAGGCACAAACTGCATAAGCACAATGTAGCATACAGTCAGCACTTCTAGCACCTAGCAGGCACAGACTACATAAGCACAATGTAGTATACAGTCAGCACTTCTAGCACCTAGCAGGCACAAACTGCATAAGCACAATGTAGCATACAGTCAGCACTTCTAGCACCTAGCAGGCACAGACTGCATAAGCACAATGTAGCATACAGTCAGCACTTCTAGCACCTAGCAGGCACAGACTGCATAAGCACAATGTAACAGGCAGTCAGCACTTCTAGCACCTAGCAGGCACAAACTGTATAAGCACAATTTAACAGGCAGTCAGCACTTCTAGCACCTAGCAGGCACAGACTGCATAAGCACAATGTAGCATACAGTCAGCACTTCTAGCACCTAGCAGGCACAGACTGTATAAGCACAATGTAACAGGCAGTCAGCACTTCTAGCACCTAGCAGGCACAGACTGCATAAGCACAATGTAGCATACAGTCAGCACTTCTAGCACCTAGCAGGCACAGACTGTATAAGCACAATGTAGCATACAGTCAGCACTTCTAGCACCTAGCAGGCACAGACTGCATAAGCACAATGTAGCATACAGTCAGCACTTCTAGCACCTAGCAGGCACAAACTGCATAAGCACAATGTAGCATACAGTCAGCACTTCTAGCACCTAGCAGGCACAGACTGCATAAGCACAATGTAGCATACAGTCAGCACTTCTAGCACCTAGCAGGCACAGACTGCATAAGCACAATGTAGCATACAGTCAGCACTTCTAGCACCTAGCAGGCACAGACTGCATAAGCACAATGTAGCATACAGTCAGCACTTCTAGCACCTAGCAGGCACAGACTGCATAAGTACAATGTAGCATACAGTCAGCACTTCTAGCACCTAGCAGGCACAGACTGCATAAGCACAATGTAGCATACAGTCAGCACTTCTAGCACCTAGCAGGCACAAACTGCATAAGCACAATGTAGCATACAGTCAGCACTTCTAGCACCTAGCAGGCACAGACTGCGTAAGCACAATGTAGCATACAGTCAGCACTTCTAGCACCTGTCAGGCACAGACTGTATAAGTACAATGTAACAGGCAGTCAGCACTTCTAGCACCTAGCAGGCACAAACTGCATAAGCACAATGTAGCATACAGTCAGCACTTCTAGCACCTAGCAGGCACAGACTACATAAGCACAATGTAGTATACAGTCAGCACTTCTAGCACCTAGCAGGCACAAACTGCATAAGCACAATGTAGCATACAGTCAGCACTTCTAGCACCTAGCAGGCACAGACTGTATAAGCACAATGTAGTATACAGTCAGCACTTCTAGCACCTAGCAGGCACAGACTGCATAAGCACAATGTAGCATACAGTCAGCACTTCTAGCACCTAGCAGGCACAGACTGCATAAGCACAATGTAGCATACAGTCAGCACTTCTAGCACCTAGCAGGCACAGACTGCATAAGCACAATGTAACAGGCAGTCAGCACTTCTAGCACCTAGCAGGCACAGACTGCATAAGCACAATGTAGCATACAGTCAGCACTTCTAGCACCTAGCAGGCACAGACTGCATAAGCACAATGTAGTATACAGTCAGCACTTCTAGCACCTAGCAGGCACAAACTGCATAAGCACAATGTAGCATACAGTCAGCACTTCTAGCACCTAGCAGGCACAGACTGTATAAGCACAATGTAGTATACAGTCAGCACTTCTAGCACCTAGCAGGCACAGACTGCATAAGCACAATGTAACAGGCAGTCAGCACTTCTAGCACCTAGCAGGCACAAACTGTATAAGCACAATTTAACAGGCAGTCAGCACTTCTAGCACATAGCAGGCACAGACTGTATAAGCACAATGTAACAGGCAGTCAGCACTTCTAGCACCTAGCAGGCACAGACTGCATAAGCACAATGTAGCATACAGTCAGCACTTCTAGCACCTAGCAGGCACAGACTGTATAAGCACAATGTAGCATACAGTCAGCACTTCTAGCGCCTAGCAGGCACAGACTGCATAAGCACAATGTAGCATACAGTCAGCACTTCTAGCACCTAGCAGGCACAAACTGCATAAGCACAATGTAGCATACAGTCAGCACTTCTAGCACCTAGCAGGCACAGACTGCATAAGCACAATGTAGCATACAGTCAGCACTTCTAGCACCTAGCAGGCACAGACTGCATAAGCACAATGTAGTATACAGTCAGCACTTCTAGCACCTAGCAGGCACAGACTGCATAAGCACAATGTAGTATACAGTCAGCACTTCTAGCACCTAGCAGGCACAGACTGCATAAGCACAATGTAGCATACAGTCAGCACTTCTAGCACCTAGCAGGCACAAACTGTATAAGCACAATTTAACAGGCAGTCAGCACTTCTAGCACCTAGCAGGCACAGACTGCATAAGCACAATGTAGCATACAGTCAGCACTTCTAGCACCTAGCAGGCACAGACTGTATAAGCACAATGTAGCATACAGTCAGCACTTCTAGCACCTAGCAGGCACAGACTGCATAAGCACAATGTAGCATACAGTCAGCACTTCTAGCACCTAGCAGGCACAAACTGTATAAGCACAATGTAACAGGCAGTCAGCACTTCTAGCACCTAGCAGGCACAAACTGTATAAGCACAATGTAGCATACAGTTAGCACTTCTAGCACCTAGCAGGCACAGACTGCATAAGCACAATGTAGCATACAGTCAGCACTTCTAGCACCTAGCAGGCACAAACTGTATAAGCACAATGTAGCATACAGTCAGCACTTCTAGCACCTAGCAGGCACAGACTGTATAAGCACAATGTAACAGGCAGTCAGCACTTCTAGCACCTAGCAGGCACAAACTGTATAAGCACAATGTAACAGGCAGTCAGCACTTCTAGCACCTAGCAGGCACAGACTGCATAAGCACAATGTAGCATACAGTCAGCACTTCTAGCACCTAGCAGGCACAGACTGTATAAGCACAATGTAGCATACAGTCAGCACTTCTAGCACCTAGCAGGCACAGACTGCATAAGCACAATGTAGCATACAGTCAGCACTTATAGCACCTAGCAGGCACAAACTGTATAACCACAATTTAACAGGCAGTCAGCACTTCTAGCACCTAGCAGGCACAGCCTGCATAAGCACAATGTAGCATACAGTCAGCACTTCTAGCACCTAGCAGGCACAGACTGTATAAGCACAATGTAGCATACAGTCAGCACTTCTAGCACCTAGCAGGCACAGACTGCATAAGCACAATGTAGCATACAGTCAGCACTTCTAGCACCTAGCAGGCACAAACTGTATAAGCACAATGTAACAGGCAGTCAGCACTTTTAGCACCTAGCAGGCACAAACTGTATAAGCACAATGTAGCATACAGTTAGCACTTCTAGCACCTAGCAGGCACAGACTGCATAAGCACAATGTAGCATACAGTCAGCACTTCTAGCACCTAGCAGGCACAAACTGTATAAGCACAATGTAGCATACAGTCAGCACTTCTAGCACCTAGCAGGCACAGACTGTATAAGCACAATGTAACAGGCAGTCAGCACTTCTAGCACCTAGCAGGCACAAACTGTATAAGCACAATGTAACAGGCAGTCAGCACTTCTAGCACCTAGCAGGCACAGACTGCATAAGCACAATGTAGCATACAGTCAGCACTTCTAGCACCTAGCAGGCACAGACTGTATAAGCATAATGTAGCATACAGTCAGCACTTCTAGCACCTAGCAGGCACAGACTGCATAAGCACAATGTAGCATACAGTCAGCACTTCTAGCACCTAGCAGGCACAGACTGCATAAGCACAATGTAACAGGCAGTCAGCACTTCTAGCACCTAGCAGGCACAAACTGTATAAGCACAATGTAGCATACAGTCAGCACTTCTAGCACCTAGCAGGCACAAACTGCATAAGCACAATGTAGCATACAGTCAGAACTTCTAGCACCTAGCAGGCACAAACTGCATAAGCACAATGTAGCATACAGTCAGCAGTTCTAGCACCTAGCAGGCACAAACTGCATAAGCACAATGTAGTATACAGTCAGCACTTCTAGCACCTAGCAGGCACAGACTGCATAAGCACAATGTAGCATACAGTCAGCACTTCAAGCACCGAGCAGGCACAGACTGTATAAGCACAATGTAGCATACAATCAGCACTTCTAGCACCTAGCAGGCACAGACTGTATAAGCACAATGTAGTATACAGTCAGCACTTCTAGCACCTAGCAGGCACAAACTGTATAAGCACAATGTAACAGGCAGTCAGCACTTCTAGCACCTAGCAGGCACAAACTGCATAAGCACAATGTAGCATACAGTCAGCACTTCTAGCACCTAGCAGGCACAGACTGTATAAGCACAATGTAGCATACAGTCAGCACTTCTAGCACCTAGCAGGCACAGACTGTATAAGCACAATGTAACAGGCAGTCAGCACTTCTAGCACCTAGCAGGCACAGACTGCATAAGCACAATGTAACAGGCAGTCAGCACTTCTAGCACCTAGCAGGCACAAACTGCATAAGCACAATGTAGTATACAGTCAGCACTTCTAGCACCTAGCAGGCACAAACTGCATAAGCACAATGTAGTATACAGTCAGCACTTCTAGCACCTAGCAGTCACAAACTACATAAGCACAATGTAGCATACAGTCAGCACTTCTAGCAACTAGCAGGCACAAACTGCTTAAGCGCAATGTAACAGGCAGTCAGCACTTCTAGCACCTAGCAGGCACAAACTGCATAAGCACAATGTAACAGGCAGTCAGCACTTCTAGCACCTAGCAGGCACAAACTGCATAAGCACAATGTAGTATACAGTCAGAACTTCTTGCACCTAGCAGGCACAGACTGCTTAAGCACAATGTAACAGGCAGTCAGCACTTCTAGCACCTAGCAGGCACAAACTGTATAAGCACAATGTAACAGGCAGTCAGCACTTCTAGCACCTAGCAGGCACAGACTGCTTAAGCACAATGTAACAGGCAGTCAGCACTTCTAGCACCTAGCAGGCACAAACTGTATAAGCACAATGTAACAGGCAGTCAGCACTTCTAGCACCTAGCAGGCACAAACTGCATAAGCACAATGTAGCATACAGTCAGCACTTCTAGCACCTAGCAGGCACAAACTGCATAAGCACAATGTAACAGGCAGTCAGCACTTCTAGCACCTAGCAGGCACAAACTGCATAAGCACAATGTAGTATACAGTCAGCACTTCTAGCACCTAGCAGGCACAGACTGCATAAGCACAATGTAGCATACAGTCAGCACTTCTAGCACCTAGCAGGCACAAACTGCATAAGCACAATGTAGCATACAGTCAGCACTTCTAGCACCTAGCAGGCACAAACTGCATAAGCACAATGTAACAGGCAGTCAGCACTTCTAGCACCTAGCAGGCACAAACTGCATACGCACAATGTAGCATACAGTCAGCACTTCTAGCACCTAGCAGGCACAAACTGCATAAGCACAATGTAACAGGCAGTCAGCACTTCTAGCACCTAGCAGGCACAAACTGTATAAGCACAATGTAACAGGCAGTCAGCACTTCTAGCACCTAGCAGGCACAAATTGCATAAGCACAATGTAACAGGCAGTCAGCACTTCTAGCACCTAGCAGGCACAAACTGCATAAGCACAATGTAACAGGCAGTCAGCACTTCTAGCACCTAGCAGGCACAAACTGCATAAGCACAATGTAACAGGCAGTCAGCACTTCTAGCACCTAGCAGGCACAAACTGCATAAGCACAATGTAACAGGCAGTCAGCACTTCTAGCACCTAGCAGGCACAAACTGCATAAGCACAATGTAACAGGCAGTCAGCACTTCTAGCACCTAGCAGGCACAAACTGTATAAGCACAATGTAACAGGCAGTCAGCACTTCTAGCACCTAGCAGGCACAGACTGCATAAGCACAATGTAACAGGCAGTCAGCACTTCTAGCACATAGCAGGCACAAACTGCATAAGCACAATGTAACAGGCAGTCAGCACTTCTAGCACCTAGCAGTCACAAACTGCATAAGCACAATGTAGCATACAGTCAGCACTTCTAGCACCTAGCAGGCACAAACTGCATAAGCACAATGTAGTATACAGTCAGCACTTCTAGTACCTAGCAGGCACAAACTGCTTAAGCACAATGTAGCATACAGTCAGCACTTCTAGTACCTAGCAGGCACAAACTGCTTAAGCACAATGTAACAGGCAGTCAGCACTTCTAGCACCTAGCAGGCACAAACTGCTTAAGCACAATGTAACAGGCAGTCAGCACTTCTAGCACCTAGCAGGCACAAACTGCTTAAGCACAATGTAACAGGCAGTCAGCACTTCTACCACCTAGCAGGCACAAACTGCTTAAGCATAAACAATGTAGCTTAGTTTGTCTGTATGCTCCATAAAATCATTCATATTGCACAAATGGTTATCACTACTGTATATTTTAGAATCAGATTTTCTGTAAAGATCACAACAAAATGATGCTTCTAATTTGTTGTAAATTTGTGGAGTGCTCTATAGTTTTGAGCCCAGATCTCCACCTAGTGGTAAAAAGGCTAAAACGCTCTGTGTAGGGAATGTTCATGATACAATTATAAAGTCTAGAATAATTCCCTACTACCACCTGGGGGGGGGGGGGGGGAGGGGGGGATTGCCACTATTAGGCACAGGAGGTTGAAAGGGGCACTGGGATTATCATAGGGGGCACTAGTAAGCAAAGCGTGGAAGAGGCTGCTTGATCAGTGTCATTTGTTGCTCTTTATCCTGAAGAGAAACATCTTTCTCACTGTTTAAAGTTTTATGGCCCTTTGCTTTCAAGGCTTTTTGTTTTTTATTTTGGGTTTGATTACAGTGACACAGAAGTCTCACGTCTCACCAGCGCTGTACTGTACATTAGCACATATTATTAAAACTGCACAGTTCAGAATTACTGTGTAGTAGCAGGGGACACAAGATATTGGCTATCTATTGCATTACCCGTCAAAAAAAAAAGAAATATTTTTTAAAGAATGACGTATAAATTCAGTATGATAACGTTTCTTTACTCCCCCCATTTTTTTTGCTTTATATTTTCAAGTAACTAATTAAAAAGGACAACGAGGGGGAAAAAATGCGCATATGAACTAGAATTAGCTGTTTTATATTTAGGGCACACTAAAGCTGTTCTAATGTAAAGGAACACAACCTTCATGTCGGCTACCTAGATCTTCACTACTTATAGCTGTGAAAAGCGGACTAGAAAATATCACCTGAACATCTCTACCTAAAAAAACATAATTTATGTAAGAACTTACCTGATAAATTAATTTCTTTCATATTAGCAAGAGTCCATGAGCTAGTGACGTATGGGATATACATTCCTACCAGGCGGGGCAAAGTTTCCCAAACCTTAAAATGCCTATAAATACACCCCTCAACACACCCACAATTCAGTTTAACGAATAGCCAAGAAGTGGGGTGGTAAGAAAGGAGCAAAAGCATCAAAAATAAGGAATTGGAATAATTGTGCTTTATACAAAAAAATCATAACCACCACAAAAAGGGTGGGCCTCATGGACTCTTGCTAATATGAAAGAAATTAATTTATCAGGTAAGTTCTTACATAAATTATGTTTTCTTTCATGTAATTAGCAAGAGTCCATGAGTTAGTGACGTATGGGATAGCAGATACCCAAGATGTGGAACTTCCACGCAAGAGTCACTAGAGAGGGAGGGATAAAATAAAGACAGACAATTCCGCTGAAAAAATAATCCACAACCCAAATCAAAAGTTTTAATCTTTATAATGAAAAAAACTGAAATTATAAGCAGAAGAATCAAACTGAAACAGCTGCCTGAAGTACTTTTCTACGAAAAACTACTTCAGAAGAAGAGAAAACATCAAAATGGTAGAATTTAGTAAAAGTATGCAAAGAAGACCAAGTTGCTGCTTTGCAAATCTGATCAACAGAAGCTTCATTCCTAAAAGCCCAGGAAGTAGAAACTGACCTAGTAGAATGAGCCATAATCCTTTGAGGCAGGGATTTACCCGACTCTACATAAGCATGAGGAATCAAAGACTTTAACCAAGACGCCAAAGAAATGGCAGAAGCCTTCTGACCTTTCCTAGAACCAGAAAATATAACAAATAGGCTAGAAGTCTTTCTGAAATATTTAGTAGCTTCAACATAATATTTCAAAGCTCTTACCACATCCAAAGAATGTAAAGATCTCTCCAGAGAATTCTTAGGATTAGGACACAATGAAGGGACAACAATTTCTCTACTAATGTTGTTAGAATTCACAAACTTAGGTAAAAAATTAAATGAAGTCCGCAACACCACCTTATCCTGATGAAAAATCAGAAAAGGAGATTCACAAGAAAGAGCAGATAACTCAGAAACTCTTCTAGCAGAAGAGATGGCCAAAAAGGAACAAAACTTTCCAGGAAAGTAATTTAATATCCAGAGAATGCATAGGTTCAAACGGAGGAGCCTGTAAAGCACTCAGAACCAAATTGAGACTCCAAGGAGGAGAGATTGACTTAATGACAGGCTTGATACAAACCAAAGCCTGTACAAAACAATGAATATCAGGATGATTAGCAATCTTTCTGTGAAAAAGAACCGAAAGAGCAGAGATTTGTCCTTTCAAGGAACTTCAGACAAACCCTTATCCAAACCATCTTGAAGAAATTGTAAAATTCTAGGAATTCTAAAAGAATGCCAAGAGAATTTATGTGAAGAACACCAAGAAATGTAAGTCTTCCAGACTCGGTAATAGATCTTTCTAGACACAGATTTACGAGCCTGTAACATAGTATTAATCACTGAGTCAGAGAAACCTCTATGACTAAGTATTAAGCGTTCAATCTCCATACCTTCAAATTTAATGATTTGAGATCTTGATGGAAAAATGGGCCTTGAGACAGAAGGTCTGGCCTTAACGGAAGTGTCCAAGGTTGGCAACTTGCCATCCAAACGAGATCCGCATACCAAAACCTGTGTGGCCATGCTGGAGCCACCAGCAGTACAAACGAACGCTCCATTAGGATTTTGGAAATCACTCTTGGAAGAAGAACTAGAGGCAGAAAGATATAAGCAGGTTGATAATTCCAAGGAAGTGACAACGCGTCCACTGCTTCCGCCTGAGGATCCCTGGATCTGGACAGATACCTGGGAAGTTTCTTGTTTAGATGAGAGGCCATCAGATCTATTTCTGGAAGCCCCCAGATTTGAACAATCTGAAGAAATACCTCTGGGTGAAGAGACCATTCGCCCGGATTTAACGTCTGGCGACTGAGATAATCCGCTTCCCAAATGTCTATACCTGGGATGTGAACCGCAGAAATTAGACAGGAGCTGGATTTCGCCCATACAAGTATCCAAGATACTTCTTTCATAGCCTGAGGACTGTGAGTCCCCCCTTGATGATTGACATATGCCACGGTTGTGACATTGTCTGTCTGAAAACAAATAAACTATTCTCTCTTCAGAAGAGGCCAGAACTGAAGAGCTCTGAAAATCGCACAGTGTTCCAAAATGTTGATTGGTAATCTCGCCTCCTGAGATTCCCAACCCCCCTGCGCTGTCAGAGATCCGCATACAGCTCCCCAACCTGAAAGACTCGCATCTGTTGAGATCACAGTCCAGGTTGGACGAACAAAAGAGGCCGCTTTACCTAAACGATGGTGATCTAACCACCAAGTCAGAGAAGATCGAACATTGGGATTTAAGGATATTAATTGTGATATCTTTGTATAATCCCTGCACCATTGGTTCAGCATACAAAGCTGAAGAGATCTCATGTGAAAACGAGCAAAAGGGATTGCGTCCGATGCAGCAGTCATGAGACCTAAAATTTCCATGCACAAAGCTACCGAAGGGAAAGATTGAGACTGAAGGTTTCGACAAGCTGAAACCAATTTCAGACGTCTCTTTTCTGTTAGAGACAAAGTCATGGACACTGAATCTATTTGGAAACCCAAAAAGATTACCCTTGTCTGAGGAATCAAGGAACTCTTTGGTAAATTGATCCTCCAACCATGTCTTTGAAGAAACAACACAAGTTGATTCGTGTGAGATTCTGCAGAATGTAAAGACTGAGCAAGTACCAAGATATCGTCCAAATAAGGAAATATCGCAATACCCTGCTCCCTTATTACAGAAAGAAGGGCACCGAGAACCTTCAAAAAGATCCTTGGAGCTGTTGCTAGGCCAAAAGGAACAGCAACAAACTGGTAATGCTTGACTAGAAAAGAGAATCTCAGGAACTGATAATGGTCCGGATGAATTGGAATATGAAGATATGCATCCTGTAAGTCTATTGTGGACATATAATGCCCTTGCTGAACAAAAGGCAGAATAGTCCTTATAGTCACCATCTTGAATGTTGGTATCCTTACATAATGATTCAATATTTTTAGATCCAGAACTGGTTTGAAAGAATGCTCTTTCTTTGGAACAATGAACAGATTTGAATAAAACCCCAGGCCCTGTTTCAGAACTGGAACTGGCACAATTACCCCAGCTGACTCCAGATCTGAAACACATTTCAGAAACGCCTGAGCCTTTACTGGGTTTACTGGAATGCGTGAAAGAATCTTCTCACAGGTGGTCTTACCTTGAAACCTATTCTGTACCCTTGTGAAACAATGTTCTGAATCCAAAGACTTTGAATCGAATTGATCCAAACATCTTTGAAAAATCGTAACCTGCCCCCTACCAGCTGTGCTGGAATGAGGGCCGCACCTTCATGCGGATTTGGGAGCTGGTTTTGACTTTCTAAAAGGCTTGGATTTATTCCAGACTGGAGAAGGTTTCCAAACGGAAACTGTTCCTTTAGAGGAAGGGTCAGGCTTTTGTTCCTTATTCTGATTAGCAGCCCTATATTTACCTTTAGATTTTTTATCCTGAGGTAAAAAGGCTCCCTTCCCCCCAGTAACAGTTGAAATTATTGAGTCTAACTGAGAACCAAATAATTTATTACCTTGGAAAGAAAGAGAAAGCAAAGTTGACTTAGAAGTCATATCTGCATTCCAAGACTTAAGCCATAAAGCTCTTCTGGCTAAAATAGCTAAAAACATATACCTGACATCAATTCTAATGATATCGAAAATGGCATCACAAATAAAGTTATTAGCATGTTGAAGGAGTTTAACAATGCTATAAGCATTATGGTCTGACACTTGTTACGCTAAAGCCTCCAACCAGAAAGTTGAAGCTGCAGCAACATCAGCCAAAGAAATAGCAGGTCTAAGAAGATTACCTGAACATAAATAAGCCTTCCTTAGAAAGGATTCAAGCTTCCTATCTAAAGGATCCTTAAACAAAGTACTATCTGCCGTAGGAATAGTAGTACGTTTAGCAAGAGTAGAGATAGCCCCATCAACTTTGGGGATTTTCTCCCAAAACTCTAATCTATCAGATGACAAAGGGTACAATTTCTTAAACCTAGGAGAAGGAGTAAATGAAGTACCCAGACTATTCCATTCCCTAGAAATTACTTCTGAAATAGCATCAGGAACTGGAAAAACTTCTGGAATAACTACATGAGGTTTAAAAACTGAATTTAAACGCTTAGTAGTTTTAATATCAAGAGGACTAGACTCCTCCATATCTAATGCAATCAACACTTCTTTCAGTAAAGAACGAATAAACTCCATCTTAAACAAATATGAAGATTTATCAGTGTCAATATCTGAGGTAGAATCTTCTGAACCAGATAGATCCTCATCAGAAATAGATAAGTCAGAATGATGGCGGTCATTTAAAAATTCATCTGAAATATGTGAAGTTTTAAAAGAGCTCTTACGTTTACTAGAAGGAGGAATAACAGACAGAGCCTTCCGAATAGAATTAGAAACGAATTCTTTAACATTAACAGTAACATCCTGAACATTAGATGTTGAAGGAACAACAGGTAATGGATTATTACTAATGGAAATATTATCAGCATTGGATAGCTTATCATGACAACTAACACAAACTACAGCCTGGAGGAACAGTTACCAAAAGTTTACAACAAATGCTCTTAGCTTTGGTAGAACCGACATCAGGCAGCGCTTTTCCAGAAGTAGATTCTGATCCAGGGTCAGGTAGTGACATCTTGCAATATGTAAAAGAAAAAACAACATATAAAGCAAAATTATCAAATTCCTTAAATGGCAGTTTCAGGAATAGGAATAAATGCAAAATGAAACAAGCCTCTAGAAAACCAGAAGCAACTAAAAAGTGAGACTGAAATAATGTGAAAAAAACTGGCGCCAAGTATGACGCCCACATTTTTAGCGCCAAGTATAACGCCCACATATTTTGGCTCCAAGAATGACGCCCATATTTTTTGGCGCCAAAAAAAGTCTGCAATACACATACGTAAAAAAAAATGACGCAATTGCGTGTAAACTTCCGGAGCCAACTATGACTCCGGAAATGACTAAATTTTTGCGCCAAAAAAGTCTCGCGCCAAGAATGACGCAATAAATAGAAGCATTTTCTGCACCCGCGAGCCTAACAGCCCGCAATTTTAAAAAAAAAGTCAATTGAAAATTTTAAGGTAAGAAAAATAAAATTTATATGCATTTTTCCCAAAAAAATTAAACTGACAGTCTGAATGAAGGAATACTGATTATCCTGAATCATGGCAAATATAAGTTTAAACACATATATTTAGAACTTTACATATAAAGTGCCCAACCATAGCTTTGAGTGTCATAAATAGAAATAAGACTTACTTACCCTAAGACACTCATCTACATATAGTAGATAGCCAAACCACTACTGAAACGAGAATCAGTAGAGGTAATGGTATATAAGAGTATATCGTCGATCTGAAAAGGGAGGTAGGAGAAGAAATCTCTATGACCGATAACAGAGAACCTATGAAATAGATCCCCTAGAGGAAGACCATGGTATTCAAATAGGCAATACTCTCTTCACATCCCTCTGACATTCACTGCACTCTGAGAGGAAAACCGGGCTTCAGCCTGCTGCGAATCGCATATCAACGTAGAATCTAGCACAAACTTACTTCACCACCTCCATGGGAGGCAAAGTTTGTAAAACTGAATTGTGGGTGTGGTGAGGGGTGTATTTATAGGCATTTTGAGGTTTGGGAAACTTTGCCCCTCCTGGTTGGAATGTATATCCCATACGTCACTAGCTCATGGACTCTTGCTAATTACATGAAAGAAAGCAAGATATTTTACTTAAAAATGTCCTCAGTAGCCACATCCCATTGTAAAACGGACTTTAAGCAGCCAATCAGGATGCTAGTCCTGGGTCTTGCAAAGGAGCATACATTTGGCATGTGCAGGCACTTGCATGTTATTTCCCTACTCAATTTAAGGATATTTACTATGAAATCTCACAAGATCACAGTAAAGCAATGCACTGATGATTTGGATTGGCTGTTTTTATTTTCAACCGGCAGCTGGACAGTAACAGATGGATAACTGTTTACACAGCACTTACTAGTTTAAGCTGAAGAACTGGAGGTAAAATATTTTCCTTTTTTACATAGATGTTCATGTGATATTTTCTTGTCAGATTATTAGTTATGTTGCATCTCTCAAGTGACATCATATGGGTATTATGACCCTTTAAATATTCTTACACAGGGGGCGATGCCTAACTGAGCTCCAAGATGGATGCGTGATCTTGGAGCTCCATGCAACCAACATGCTAAAAGGTGGTTGAAAACCCTGCCACAAGTCTACCACAGATAAACCCAAGTAGCTGACAACATCTACGGACCAGCAGAGGTGTCCAATCGGATTTCGTAGGTGCTATTCAGTGTTCCAAAGCATCTGCTCCCAAGGCCGACACCCGTGTGGCGGCATCTGGTGAGAAACCAGGGATGCCCTCAGGAGCTGTCAGGGAAGGCTCAGTTTGGTAGGTGAGCAGCCGGTCACAGGATATAAATGCCCCGAGGCTAAGACAAAAGCTTTCTTGCGCTCCTACGACCACATGGTTATCTAACCCCTACAAACCCAGCCAAGTACACAGGGAGTGGGCCCAGACATTTTCGTGTGATCTTTGTGACGCACCATAAATTATCAGTCATGGACATGATGTTAGATACATTGATATGGTTTTGAACCTTGGGCCACAGCTATACATTGTTATTATTATAACCAACACTCCTGAAATCATATTCTCAATACCTAAATGGGGGAGATATATGTGATTTTTATAAGGATATAAGGAAACTGATATAGATGACTAAATAGATCTAGTACACAGTATACTTTTCAACAGCATTTTCTTTGATAATCATCAGATTGATTGCAGCTTCCACAATGCAATATGCTTTGTTAGATGTAAGACACTAGAAGATCAAGTTTGCACTAGAGCCTGGATATATACTAGACCTATAATTCCAGATTGCAGCCAATAATACTTTGTATTTGTTTAAGAGGACATTAAATTCAGGCATAAATATGTCTACTAAGAAGCTAACTAGGCCTGACAGGGTGACAAAACTTACTGCCCTAGATTCTTACCTGAAACTTTCTAAGGGAGGCAAGCAACTAGAAACAATGGAAACAGATACAGAGGAAGATTTTGGATCAACTCCTAGCTTGCAGGCTCACTCAGGAGACCTAACACCTCTAACTAAAGCCAACTTACAATTATTAGTCTCTTAAAAAGACATTGCAGTGAACTTTGAGAAACTCTGGGACAAGATAGATAATTTACACTCTACTGTCACGGCAAGTCTGGCGGAATTCAAACAGGACATGACTGAGTTGGGAAACCGAGTGGACTGACTAGAAAATAACCAGGATGTATTAGTGAATGATCTTTCAAAATCTGCACAGTCTATTTCTTCTCATCAACAGCTAATTTTGGACATTCAAGAAAAAATGGAGGACATTGAAAATAGAAATAGATGCAATAATATTAGACTCAAGGGGATCCCAGAAATGGTTACGGCTAAAGATTTATATCCATATCTTCAACAACTTTTCCACTCCATCACAGGGAAAACTGGGGAAAAAGACTTCCAAATTGAAAGAGCCCATAGAGCTTTGAGGGCTAAATCCAAAGAAGACCTTCCACCCTAAGATGTCATCGTGAAGATGCTTTGTTACCCTGACAGAGAGTTAATTCTAACAGATGCAAGACAAAATCCAACTTTCAAATATCAGGGTAATGTTATCCAGTTCTATCAAGATTTATGCATCAGAACTCTCCAACGTCATCAGGCCCTGCAACCCCTCACTTCCCTTCTGTGGAAAAATTGAATTATATACTAATGAAGCTTCCCGTTTGCCCTCCATATAATCAAAGACAGTAAGGTGATCACCATCAAATCCAAACAAGAAATCCCAAATCTTTGCAAAATCCTGAACTTAGAAATCCCAGACATGCAACATGAAGATGCCTCCTGATTACAAGCTGACTCTGCAGAAGTACAGATCTCCTCGCGCAAATCCAACTGGTCCAGAGTCACAAAGAAGAAGTTTTAAACATGACAAGGTACTTTTGTCCATATTGTGAGTGTGTTTCTTGTTTTTTGGGTGCTTTCCTTTTCCCTTTTTTTTTCTGTTCATTTTTATTACAGTTTTCAGCGATGATTAGTTACTTGGGACTTGCTAATCTTCCACCGACATCAACGATAATAAGCTACAAAAGGTACTGCACCCTCACCTACACCACTATTATGAATAAGTGGTTAATTGTTTCACTAATGTTGTCAATAAAGTCATTGTTCTTAATGTTTATATTGTTATTTACTTTGTTTTCATCCCTCAATCCCCAGTCTTAAAGTACTCCCGGAAGCTTGGTAGCATAAAAACAGGTACTGAGGAGGTGACTGGAGTGGCACCATCTGAGCCAATAGCAAGGTAGAGAATATGTATACATCATAGGCTATATACATCCACACTGACCATGACCCTCCCAATTATTAAGTTACTTTCACACAATGTGAGAGGCCCAAATACAGACCTTAAAAGACATACAGCTATGACCCACTATAAGAAAATCAATGCCAACATTATTTACTTACAAGAAACACATTTTGTTAAACCTCACATACCGAAGTACTGGACTAAAGACTACCAACAGCATTACCATTCTACGACTGACTCTAAAAAAAAAAAGAGTAGTTTCAATCCTAATTCATTCGACACTGAATTTTACACATATTCAGACCATTTCAGATAGAGAAGGACGTTATCTTATGGTCCACGGACAGATACAAGGTGTAGATATATTACTTTGTAACATAAACGCCCCAACTGAAAAGCAAGATGTTTACTTTAGACATATTTCACATTTACTAACCAACTGGTCACAGATGAGGATAATATTGGCAGGAGATTTTAATGTAGATATACAGTCACTAAGATATTTATCAAACACAAAATTATCCAGAAAACAAGCTAGGTCGAGGACTATTGCCCAAAGTATATTAGAATCGCTATCATCTCCCCATACCCTTCTTGACACATGGAAGGCACTAAATGGTATTACAACAGATACAACATATTTTTCAACTGCACACAAGAGCTATTCCAAATTAGAGTACATTTTTGTAAGTCAGATATTCAGACCTATTCTATCAGCTGACATACAGACGTGCTCATGGTCAGATCACTATTACCCAGACTCATTTAGGGGGCTTACTGATTCTAAGAGAACTCAGATGTGGACATTTGACCTTTCTTGCCTTAAAGACCCATTATCCAAACAAGAGATATTATGAGCAATGGAGGAATACCGGAAAATTAATTTGGGTACCACTAACAATCCAACCTCAGTGTGGGCAGCAATATGTCATTTATCAGGGGCTTATTGATTAAAGAAAAAACTAAATATAAAAAGAATATCAATACCCTCACAGCTCAATTACAATTAGAAAGAAATTGAAGCCCTTGAAAAGGAACATCAAAGAACACAGTCTAACTCCACGTTACATACACTCCAACAAAAGAGACAACTAAATTCAATTTTAAATGACCATTCTCTTAAATTGGCTCAGAGGTTGAAGACAAACTATTTCTTATTCGCAAATAAACCAGATAAATATTTGGTCAAGAAAATTAGATACAGTTACCAAGCAGCTTCTATACCAATTCTCCAACGTTCAGATGGCACGCTGACCTCTCATCCTCAGGAAATAGTAGATACATTCGCTCAATACTATGGTAATCTATACAATGGGGAAAAGGTGGACTATAAGACAGAAACCCAAAACTTACTAACTACTTACCTAGACAAAGTCAACCTAAGACGGATCACTACAGAAGACCAAGAAAGACTTAACGCTAAAGTTACCAAGGTGGAGGTTTCACAGTCCATTAAAGACCTTAAGCCAGGGAAAGCCCCGGGCCCTGATGGGCTACCTGGTGAATACTATAAATTATTCTGTTCAACTCTGATTCCCAACCTGGTGCAGCTTGTGAATTATATTCTAGAAGGCTATTAATTACCTACATACCTACTTCAAGCTAAAATAGTGGTGATACCAAAATTAGGAAAAAATCCCAAACTCTGTTCTAATTATAGACCAATATCCCTTATCAACCAAGACATTAAGATAGTGACTAAGATTCTGGTCAATAGACTTAAACATATATTACCCACGATTATACACCCAGACCAGGTTGGATGCAGAGAAGGCATTTGACAGTAGACTGGATTTACATGTACACAGTTTTGGATAGGATGGTATTTGAGGGTCCGTTTGTTAAAGCCATTAAGAGTATATATTCGAACCCGACAGCCCATGTAAGAGAGATTGGACACCAATCCAAGACACTCTAAATTTTAAATGGCACTAGACAGGGGTGCCCACTATCCCCTCTTCTATTCACGATATATATTGAGCTACTAGCTGCATCTATTCACAATTCTCCAGAAATTACAGGACTGGACATAGGATACGAATCTCACAAAATCACCCTATATGCAGATGACTTATTGTTGACCCTCACAAAACCACTAATTTCCCTACCAAATGTATATGATATCTTGTAAAACTTCTCCACCATCTTGGGATATAAAGTTAATTCAGATAAATGTGAGGCCTTCCCTGTACACACTATAAAGCTTCTTGAGATACATTTTGATTTCAAATGGGCAAAATAATACATTCCTTATTTGGGCATTAGATTGACCTCTCGCTCCACTCAATTATATCAGGCTCACTATATTCCATTATTTAAAAAAATTTGAAGAGATTTGGTCAAATGGCAAAAACATAACTTCTTATGGTATGGGAGGCTATCCTCCATCAAAATGAATATCCTGCCTAGGATACTGTACCTGTTTAGGGTACTGCCAATTAAGATAATTAAACAATATCTAAAAACATAATTTATGTTAGAACTTACCTGATAAATTAATTTCTTTCATATTGGCAAGAGTCCATGAGCTAGTGATGTATGGTATATACAATCCTACCAGGAGGGGCAAAGTTTCCCAAACCTCAAAATGCCTATAAATACACCCCTCACCACACCCACAATTCAGTTTAATGAATAGCCAAGAAGTGGGGTGATAAAGAAAGGAGTAAAAAGCATCAACAAAAGGAATTTGGAAATAATTGTGGTTTATACAAAAAAAATAAATCATAACCACCATAAAAAAGGGGTTGGGCCTCATGGACTCTTGCCAATATGAAAGAAATGAATTCATCAGGTACATTCTTACATAAATTATGTTTTCTTTCATATAATTGGCAAGAGTCCATGAGCTAGTGACGTATGGGATAGCAATACCCAAGATGTGGAACTCCCCGCCAGAGTCACTAGAGAGGGAGGGATAAAAATAAAAACAGCCTTTTCACTGAAAAAAATTAATCCACAACCCAAATATAAATTCATTCTCAAATAAAAATAAAAACTTAAATCATAAGCAGAAGAATCAAATTGAAACAGCTACCTGAAGAACTTTCCTACCAAAAACTGCTTCCGAAGAAGCAAATACATCAAAATGGTAGAATTTAGTAAATAGAATAAAGAAGACCAAGTTGCTGCTTTGCAAATCTGATAAACTGAAGCTTCATTCTTAAAAGCCCAAGAAGTGGAAACTGATCTAGTAGAATGAGCTGTAATTCTCTGAGGCGGGGCTTTACTCGACTCCAAATAAGCTTGATGAATCAAAAGCTTTAACCACAATGCCAAAGAAGCCTTCTGACCTTTCCTGGAACCAGAAAAGATAACAAATAGACTAGAAGTCTTCCTGAAATCTTTAGTGGCTTCAACATAATATTTCAGAGCTCTCATCACATCCAAAGAATGTAAAGATCTCTCCAAAGTATTCTTAGGATTAGGACACAAGGAAGGGACAACAATTTCTCTATTAATGTTGTTAGAATTCACAACCTTAGGCAAGAATTTAAATTAAGTCCGCAAAACTGCCTTATCCTGATGAAAAATCAGAAAAGGAGAATCACAAGAAAGAGCAGATAATTCAGAAACTCTTCTAACAGAAGAGATGGCCAAAAGGAACAACACTTTCCAAGAAAGTAGTTTAATGTCCAAAGAATACATAGGCTCAAATGGAGGAGCCTGTAAAGCCTTCAAAACCAAATTAAGACTCCAAGGATGAGAGATTGATTTAATGACAGGCTTGATACGAACCAAAGCCTGTACAAAACAATGAATATCAGGAAGTTTAGCAATTTTCCTGTGGAATAAAAAAGAAAGAGCAGAGACTTGTCCTTTCAAGGAACTTGCAGACAAACCTTTATCAAACCATCCTGAAGAAACTGTAAAATTCTATGAATTCTAAAAGAATGCCAAGAGAATTTATGAGAAGAACACCATGAAATGTAAGTCTTCCAAACTCGGTAATAAATCTTTCTAGAAACAGATTTACGAGCCTGCAACATAGTATTAATCACTGAGTCAGAGAAACCTCTATGACTAAGTACTAAGCGTTCAATTTCTATACCTTCAAATTTAATGATTTGAGATCCTGATGGAAAAACGGACCTTGAGATAGGTCTGGCCTTAATAGAAGTGGCCAAAGTTGGCAACTGGACATCCGAACAAGATCTGCATACCAAAACCTGTGAGACCATGCTGGAGCCACCAGCAGCACAAACTATTGCTCCATAATGATCTTGGAGATCCCTCTTGGAGGAAGAACTAGAGGTGGGAAAATATAAGCAGGTTGATAACACCACGGAAGTGTCAATGCATCCACTGCTTCCGCCTGAGGATCCCTGGACCTGGACAGGTACCTGGAAAGGTTTTTTGTTTAGCTGAGATGCCATCAGATCTATTTCTTGAAGCCCCCACATCTGAACAATTTGAGAAAACACCTCTGAGTGGAGTGACCAATTTCCCGGATGTAAATTGTAGTCTGACGACTGAGATAATCCGCTTCCCAATTGTATATACCTGGGATATGAACCGCAGAAATTAGACAGGAGCTGGATTCCGCTCAAACAAGTATCCGAGATACTTCTTTCATAGCTTGAGAACTGCGAGTCCCACTCTGATGATTGACATATGCCACAGTTGTGACATTGTCTGAAAACAAATGAACGGTTCTCTCTTCAACAGAGGCCAAAACTGAAGGGTCCTGAGAATTGCATGGAGTTCCAAAATATTGATTGGTAATCTCGCCTCTTGAGGTTTCCAAACCCCTTGTGCTGTCAGAGATCCCCAAACAGCTCCCCAACCTGAAAGACTCGCATCTGTTGTGATCACAGTCCAGGTTGGACGAATGAAAGAGGCCCCTAGAATTATACGATGGTGATCTAACCACCAAGTCAGAGAAAGTCGAACATTGGGATTTAAGGATATTAACTGGGATATCCTTGTATAATCCCTGCACCATTGGTTCAGCATACAAAGCTGGAGAGGTCTCATATGAAAATGAGCAAAGGGGATTGCATCCGATGTTGCAGTCATGAGACCTAAAACTTCTCCAACCATGTCTTTGAAGAAACAATACTAGTTGATTTGTGTGAGATTCTGCAGAACGTAAAGACTGAGCAAGTACCAAGATATCGTCCAAATAAGGAAACACCGCAATACCCGCTCTCGGATTACAGAGAGTAGGGCTCAGAGAACCTTTGAAAAGATTCTTGGAGCTGTCGCTAGGCCAAAAGGAATAGCAACAAATTGGTAATGCTTGTCTAGAAAAGAGAATCTCAGGAACTGATAGTGATCCGGATGAATCGGAATATGAAGATATGCATCCTGTAAGTCTACTGTAGACATATAATGCCCTTGCTGAACAAAAGGCAGAATAGTCCTTATAGTCACCATCTTGAAAGTTGTTACTCTTACATATCGATTCAAAATCTTTAGATCCAAAACTGGTCTGAATGAATTTTCTTTCTTTGAGACAATGAATACATTTGAATATAACCCCAGACCCTGTTCCTGAAACGGACCTGGCATGATTACCCCTGATAACTCCAGGTCTGAAACACACTTCCGGAAAGTCTGATGCTTTATTGGGTTTCTTTGGAATGTGTGAGAGAAAAAATCTTATCACAGGCGGTCTTACTCTGAATCCTATTCTGTACCCCTGAGAGACAATACTCCTGAATCCAATGATTTTGGACCGAATTTATCCAAACATCTTTAAAAAAATTTAATCTGCCACCTACCAGCTGAGCTGGAATGAGGGCCGCACTATCATGCGGACTTGGGGGCTGGCTTTGATCTCTTAAATGGCTTGGATTTATTCCAATTTGAGGAAGGCTTCCAATTGGAAACAGATTCCTTTGGGGAAGGATTAGGTTTCTGTTCCTTATGTCGAAAGGAACGAAAACGGTTAGAAGCTTTACATTTAACCTTAGGTTTTTTTATCCTGAGGCAAAAAAACTCCCTTTCCCCCAGTGACAGT